>NW_028270151.1:39814895-40114895 GCF_037043375.1 Chiloscyllium plagiosum
GAACCGCTCAACAGGATCCGCCCTCTCCTTTTCCCGAAGGGTCTCAAGGACATTACGTGCTGACCACTTCCTGATGGACTTGTGGTCAAAGGTGTTTTTCTTCATAAATTTCTCTACGAAGGACAGGTGATACGGAATGGTCCAACTACTTGGAGCATTCCACGGCAGCGAGGCCAGGCCCATCCTTCACAACACCGGGGACAGGTAGAACCTCAGTACGTAGTGACACTTGGTGTTTGCGTACCGGGGATCCAAGCACAGCTTGATGCAGCCACACACAAAGGTGGCCATCAGGGTGAGGGTGGCATTGGGCGTGTTTTTCCCCCCATTGCACCGGTCTTTGTACATTACATCTCTTCGGACCCGGTCCATCTTTGATCTCCACATGAAGTAGAAGATGGCCCGGGTGACTGCGGCAGCACAGGTTCTGGGGATAGGCCAGACCTGTGCCACGTATAACAATACTGAGAGCACCTCACACCTGATGACCAGGTTTTTACCCGCGATAGAGAGTGACCGTTGCTCCCATCTGCCCAGTTTCTGTCTCACCTTCCTGATCCGCTCCTCCCAGGTCTTGGCGCACGCCCCAGCCCCCCCGAACCAAATACCCAGCACCTTCAGGTGGTCAGTCCTGACGGTGAAGGGGATAGAGGATTGGTCGGCCCAGTTCCCGAAGAGCATGGCTTCGCTCTTGCCCCGGTTTACCTTGGCCCCCGAGGCCCGTTCGAACTGGTCACAGATGCACATGAGTCTGCGCACGGATAGCGGATCCGAGCAGAAAACGGCGACGTCATCCATGTACAGGGAGGCCTTAACCTGCAGGCCCCCGCTGCCAGGAATAGTCACCCCTCTCAGGCTCGCATCCTTCCTGATGGACTCGGCAAATGGCTCTATGCAGCACACAAACAAGGCAGGAGAGAGAGGGCAGCCCTGCCTGACTCCAGATCTGACTGGGAAGCTATCTGATTCCCACCCATTGATTGAGACTGCACTGACAATGTTGGTGTAGAGCAGTCTGATCCAATTACCGATTCCCTCCCCAAAGCCCATTTTGGAGAGGACATCCCTCATGTACGTATGCGGTATCCTGTGAAAGGCTTTCTCCTGGTCCAGGCTGGTGAGGCAGGTGTCAACCCCCCTGTCCTGCACGTAGGCAATCGTATCCCTGAGGAGTGCGAGACTCTCAGCGATCTTCCTGCCCCGGTACAGCACAGGTTTGGTCAGGGTGAATCACCGATCCCAGAGCAGACCTGACCCGGTTGGCGATGACCTTTGACAAGATTTTGTAGTCTGTGTTTAACAGTGAGATTGGTCTCCAATTTCTAATTTCTTCCCTCTCCCCCTTCTGCTTGTAGATGAGGGTGATGATGCCTTTCCTCATGGATTCACTCATGGTACCTGCCCGAAGCATACTGACATACACCTCCAGCAGGTCCTGGCCAATCAAGTCCCACAGAGCAGAATAGATCTCGACCGGTAAGCCGTCGCTTCCGGGAGTTTTATTCTTTTCGAAGGACTCGAGGGCCTTGGTCAGCTCGTCCAGAGATAGCGGCTGGTCCAGCCTCTCTCGTGTTCCGTCGTCTAGGACCTCCGTGATAGAGGACAGGAACGACTGGGAGGCCGCGCTGTCGGTCGGCTTTGCGTCATACAGACTGGCATAGAAGGATTTACTGATCCTCATGACGTCAGCCTGAGATGACATTACCGAGCCATCTTCTTCCTTCAGGCTGCTGAGCACGGAGCTCTCTTTGTGCACCTTCTGGAAGAAGAAATGTGAGCACGTCTCGTCCTGCTCCACCGAGCGGACTCTGGACCGGAAGATTATCTTGGAGGCCTCTGAGGCAAAGAGCGAGGCTTGCTGGCCCTTCACCTCCTGGAGGTCCTCTGTGACATCAACCCCCATCGTCTGCAGCAGGAGCAGGTTATGCATACTTTCCTGGAGCTGGGACAGTTTTCCTTGCCTCTCTCTCTCGCCTCCTGAACACCTTTGAGGATGAAGAACCTCTTGATGTTCCCTTTTACTGTTTCCCACCAGTCTGCTGGAGACTCAAAGAGGGGCTTCACGGTTCTCCAACCTGCATAATCCCTCTTGAGCTCCTCGATGTTTCCCGGGGTCAACAGCTTGGTGTTCAGCTTCCACGTTCCCTTACCAGCCCGCTGCTCGTCCTGTAGGTGACAGTCGGCCAGCAGGAGGCAGTGGTCAGAGAAGAACACCGGCTTGACGTCGGTGGATCTGACCGAGAGCACAAACAGGTAATCTATCCTTGAGCAGATAGACCCGTCTGCCCGTGACCAGGTGTATCTACGCTGCGCTCCGTCTGCAGGGGTGCTGAAGACGTCGTGCAGCTTGGCATCTTTTACTGTGTCCATCAGGGTTCTGGACGTGGTGTCCAGTTTACTGTCCACCCCCCACCGGATCGTCCATCTGCATCAATGATACAGTTGACGTCTCCGGCCAGAATGACCGGCCTGGACGTAGCCAGCAACAGTGGAAGCTGCTGCAGGACGGCCAACCGTTCACTCTTACCCACTGGGGCGTACACGTTGATTAGTCTCACGGGAGCGTTTCTGTAGGTAACATCAGCAACGAGGAGGCGCCCGCCCACCACCTCCTTAACCTCGGAGATGGTGAAGTTGCCTCCCCGTAACAGAATACCCAGGCCTGAGGAGCGGTTATCGTTACCCCCCGACCACACTGACGGCCCATGGGCCCACAAGCTCGACCATCTCCTGTAACTGCTGAGGTGCGGTATCCCACACTCCTGCAGAAACAGGACATCGGCTTTCACGTTGGCCAGGAAGGCCAGTGTTGAAACACATCGCGCAGCAGATTTTATACTGTGCACATTAATAGTTGCAATTTTTAACCCCTTTTTTTTTTAGCGAGTTGTAAAGTTACCCATGTCCAATTGTCGCTGGTCCTGCCCCTCTGGGGTAGCTGTCTGCATCCCCATGGTGAACACGAACTGCTGGACCCTCGCAGGGCTGAGGTAGCTGTCCAGCTCCTCACTCGGCCCATTTGCCCGCTCCGGTGTCATCAGGTCCACTTTCAGTTGCTTCTATATCTGACAGCGGGGCTGTCAGAGGGTCGCTGCTCCCAGTGACCTGGAGCTGAGCCAGCATATTACATCAAAGAGGGAATTCTGCTGTGCTCAGATCCCCTTCCCATCCCAGTCCCACATTAATCATTCAACTTCATCTTTCATTCAGTACAGTTACGCTTACATGACAAAGGGGTAAGTGATGGACCTGCATCACACAATGTCCTTGGGCGTTGCACAACTGTTGGGTTGCTTTGGGGCATTATTCGTCTCTTTATAAGTCATTGCTGCAAACTTAAGTATCATTAAGATATCTGTATTCAGTTTGCAAGGACCAAAGGCATCATGCAAATAGTCTTTAACCATCATTTGAACCTAAGCAAATTCACTCTGCATGCATTGCAAATAGGAAGTGAAATGGTTGAAAACAAAATGTAGCTGGAGTTTGCAAATCCCAGTTTGTTGAATGTGCCCTTCAGTGTCCTAGTGAGCAAAAAATGTGGATCTTTGCCCATCAAACTGATAGTGACTCTGCCCACTTTCAGTTGCATTTCATATTTACAGAGTGGCAAGTGTTGGCAGAGAATGCACCTTGTGATAGACAATAAAAGCATTGGGCTCCACCTTGTCGCCAGGAATGCCCGCCCAGAGTCTCCACATCCCTTTGACCTTGCACGAACCCAACTAGCCACTTTCACTCATCCTCCCATGCAAAGACCCGTCATAGTGAACCTTGCCTCCAACTGTCCTCCATGTCCCCTGAACCCCATACGTTTACAGTAATGATGCTGACAACTGGTCCCCTATATTCCATATGTGAAAGCTCTTCAAAGACAACGTTGACCTAGTAATTGAGCCTTGACAAGAATATTGATGGTGAAATTGTTCTCATGAAACTGTGCAGATTTAACAAGTTTCCTTGGAGGTGTCATAGCTAAGTTTCCACATTACTGCTTTACAAAAGGGTTTATTCCTCATTACCTTTGTGTTTGCCATTTTCTTTCATGTTTAGAAGACATGATCTTTTACTATAATAAATATAATGGACAATTATTTAAAATGTACTTTGGATTACTTTACATCATTGCGTTGTGAAATGTAAAAGTGTCTGCCTGTGGGAGGACTATCACCTCAAGGACTCAGGATTTGAGCTATAGGGAGAGGTTGAATAGGCTAGGGCTGTTTTCCCTGGAGCGTCAGAGGCTGGGGGGTGACCTTATGTAGGTTTATAAAATCATGAGGGGCATGAATAGGATAAATAGACAAAGTCTTTTTCCTGGGGTGGGGGAATCCAGAACTAGAGGGCATAGGGTTTAGGGTGAGAGGGGAAAGATATAAAAGGAACCTAAGGGGGAACCTTTTCACGCAGAGAGTGGGACATGTATGGAATGAGCTGCCAGAGGAAGTGATGGAGGCTGGTACAATTACAACATTTAAAAGGCATCTGGTTGGGTATATGAATAGGAAGGGTTTGGAGGGATATTGGCGGGTTGCTTGCAGATGGGGTAGATTGGTTGGGATATCTGGTTGGCATGGACGAGTTGGAGTGAAGGGTCTATTTCTGTGCTGTACATCTCTATGACTCTGCCAACTCGAGAGGAAGGCTCTCCTGCTCCATCTGAATACTGAAGGATGAATTCCAGTGAAGACATAATTTGGCTAATGCCTGCTAGATCTTTCATGCATGCCCTGTCTCTTTGTGCCACCATGCCTAGTCCTCCATATAGCTGCAGTGGAGAGGAGACAATCCCACATTTCCTCTGAAATGTACCTTTGCAAAGAAAGACTTGAGAAAGATGCAGTGGTTTTTGTCAAAGTTCAATCCAAGTAGCTCTGTGATGCAGGACTCCGTCTTCTAAGGGCTGTTCCCTGGGTCACATACCAAGACAAATAGCAATTGCACCTGGAGGATCATCAACTCGGTGAAACACGCTCTTTGCACTGCCTGAAACATTTTGACCTTCCAGTGCAAAGAGTTGCCCTCAACTGAGTCTTGCAGACTGGCACAGTTTGTAATGGAAATTAAATTGTTTCTTATTATATTTAATAAATGTTCTAATTTTGTAATTCGGATTGAGGTACCTAAGAGTGCAATGCTCAAATGAAATGTATTTTTGTTTTTGTATTTTCTGTAGTGTCCAAATTGGACGATTTTGTAATGTACTTAAAGATAATTTATGAATAAATTACATTTTTGCAATTGAATACTGTCCAAAGCCATTGTACAGAGCAGTTAAGAGTCAATCACATTTCTATAGATCTGGAGCCAAATGTAGACAGACTGGATAGGATGGTAGATTTCCTTCCCATGATAGTTTCATAATCACCAATATTAATGTTGACCTATAGATCCCAGGTTTCTATTATTGAATTTAAGTTCTAGCAGCTGCAATGAACTTTGGACCCATGTCCAGGAGCAATTGCCTTGGTCTCTGGATGGCTAGTACAGTGACATCCCTATTTTAACACTGCATTCCCCCAAAATTAATGAAATCAATAATAAAAATAATTATTAATAAGAACCTATCTCAACAAGGTTGTTCGAGGGGTGCATTGTTTTTGGAAAGGCATTTATTAGGGGAATGCATTTAGCTAAATATCAATTCATTTTAAAATTCATGCAGTAAAAAGAATACTTACACTTTAAGGTGCTTTACAACAAATCTGTTGTCTCATGTAGAACTTAAACTATTCTCAAGAACGTTTACAGATTATTCATCAACACAGGCTCTAAATCAATGGCATTTCATCACCAGTCAATGTGTGCAGTCCAGCAGAGTGGAACTTTACTTGGAACTGCTGTACTGGGTGAAAAGTTTCATTCCTTCAGTAGCAGCATACTTGGCTAATTTATCAGCTAGCAGAAGGTATTTAGTAGTATAACTTGGTTCAATGCTTGTTACAATGTGTCAGGCAGGAAGCCAAGGGACACAGTGTACTCATGAAATGTTATGTACAAAATCACGTTAATAATGCTCCTGTCCATTGTAGAAATATTCGATTAAAACAACCTTCCTTCCTTACTTTGAGCATGTAGGTTAACTTTGTTCCTGATTTTGTGTTCTTCTTGTTGGCTTCCTCACAGCTTTGGTTAAAATTTTATTCCTTGCTAAAATTTTCCTTTTCTGATTAACCATCATATTGTATTACACAACTGTAATAATAACATAATTCGGAGATGCCGGTGTTGGACTGGGGTGTACAAAGTTAAAAATCACACAACACCAGGTTATAGTCCAACAGATTTAATTGGAAGCACACTAGCTTTCGGAGCGACGCTCCTATCACCTGATGAAGGAGCGTCGCTCCGAAAGCTAATGTGCTTCCAATTAAACCTGTTGGACTATAACCTGGTGTTGTGTGATTTTTAACGTAATAATAACAGGTGGTCAAGAAAGAAGAATTGTGATTATGCAAAGCAGAGTTGAAGTTTGGAACACCTCTTCCCCCATCAGACTGGATGTGCGAATAATTGGACTTTTCAAGCCTCGGACAGAATTTATTTAGGTAAGAAGGATGTGTATGGAATGGGCTGCCAGAGGAAGTGGTGGATGCTGGTACAATTGCAACATTTAAAAGGCATCTGGATGGGTATTTGAATAGGAAGGGTTTGGAGGGATATGGGCCGGGTGCTGGCAGGTGGACTAGATTGGGTTGGGATATCTGGTCGGCATGGACGAGTTGGACCGAAGGGTCTGTTTCCGTGCTGTACATCTCTATGACTCTATAAACCAGGAAATGAAACTGACTTCCACATCAGCCACAATCTGACAGAACCAACTGTCCATCCTACAGCTTAAGGACCTGTCTCTGCTGTTAGACCTCAGCCTGAATCCTTCCTTAAGCAGCTAATCTTCAGAGAAAATATTTCAATTAGGTCCAGGTCTAACCACTGGAAGAAAGGCAGGGAAAGGTACGAGTCTTACCTTGTTGACCTGGTCAGCGGCAGAAGCTACACTGAGATTCAGTTCCATCTCTCTCAGCAACTTGACAAAACTAGAAAGGAGCTGGTCATTCATGTTTCAGAGTAGCCTGTTCTTCAACAGCTTGATCTCTTCCACAATGAGCCATTGTCTGGTGTTCTACATGGTTCTGGAAACATCTAAAGAGATTAATACTCGATTGAGTGCAATATGCACAACCTCCTGTGATGATTTCATGAAGACCTGGTGAAAGTCTAAAGCAGCATTTCATGGCAGATATCCTCAGGCTAGCCTCCACTGTCTTTAGTCTTTGTAGTAATGTAGAGCCAGTTCTTATAACTGTAAACGGGTGCAAAGATGCAATGAGATATGTCTTGCTGATGAGAATCTTCTTACCCTTGTACACATCCAGCCATGTAAGTTTCCAAAGAACACAGACACATTAAGGATGACAGCACACACAACATAGTGATCAGCATGGAATAGGAAGATTTAATTTAGCAGTATCAGTCCCAACAAGGCAAACATTTCTGGTAATTCAGAAAATGTCAAGGAAAATGCATACTGCTGATTGTTGAGGACAGCAAAGTAGTACCCCTTACTAAAGAATCCTTCAATAAACAGCACAGAACACATTTCTGACCTCTGTTGGAACAAAAGAAATTTGCAGCTCTAAAGCAGAGGTACAAAGAGTGATCCTGAGTCCAAGTTCAGCTAGTGAGCAAGAAGACATTGTAAGTCAAAACTAAATATTCGTCATAAAACGGAGCTTTAAATAGTTCAATAATTCAGGCTGAAAGGGTGAGAATTCAAAAATTCAGTTACAACTCAAATTTGGGAGGTCACTGCCATAGCATGTGGATACCAGAAGCCGAATCTCACTAAAAGTTAGCTAAGTGACATTTTTGGTGAGTTTCATGGAGGATTTCTGTTTGCGAGGCCTAGCAAGCTTTCTTGCGCTATTTTATCTAACTCACCTCACCCCCATGCCACTATGGCCCCCTGTTTGTCACATTCGCCCACTTGCCAAAGCCATATCTCCTCATCATTGTCGGGATATCCAGGATTCCTTGGTACCAACATCACCTTTGAAGATCAGCTGTACATCTGGAGAAGCAATGACAGTCTACACTTACCCTTCATTCTGCATGTTGTGGGAGAACAATCACAAACCAAAATTTCTCAGGGTACAGTGACAGGGCTGACTCTTCACTGCACAAACCAATACCCAGTCTTGCATCTATTGCTGTTTAAGGACCAAGCCACACAGTTTGTCCAGTTATCTCAGTTCTGAAAAAGAATCATATCAGACTCAAAATATTAACTCTACTTCTCACTGCTCAGATGCTGTAAGGCTTGCTGAGTTTCTCCTGAACTTTCTGTTTTTATTTCATATTTTCAGCATCAGCAATACTTTGAATTTGATCACACAGTTTGTCCATCCTTAGTCTCATCCCATTTTACAATCCTGTCTAGGTCAGTGCTATTTCTTCCCCAATGCCCAGAGCAGCCTAGCATCTTTTTATTCAGTTTGGGACCATCACAGACTGGAAAGCCTTCAAACGATTCAAAACATTCACTTGTATTTAAGAAAAGTGAACAAAAACCAGACAAAACAAAGCAGACTGTGTGCTTTTCAAGTACAACAAATTTGTAGTCACTGAGTGATCACATCAAGTGGAACTGGGTGCCAATGAAGTCCTGTCTGGTTTTTTGCACTTGATGCTGCTGCATCTATCACACAGAAGGTGATGCTCTTCCTGCTCAGTGTTTCCCTCAGCAGACAGCTGCTCTTTAGCCTCTATTGCAACCTCTCTTTGCCTGCTGCAGTTGTGCAGATCACAGTAGGCTAGGATTACGTGGCCCACTCTGTCTGGAATGCACTGCAATGCCCCCCATCCCAACAGACCGATCCCAGCATCAGAACTTCATCTTGAGGAGACCTAGCACCTGCTCCACTGTGAGCCTGGTTGAAGAATAGGCTATTTTGTATTGACAATCCACCTCAGTCAGGATAACAAAGCCATTAGCCAGCTCACAGAGGGTAGCCCTTGTATCCCAGTAACCATTCTTGTGAGGCATCCAGCCTCTGAAACACAGCAGGAACATTGGAGTTCTCAAGGATGTAAGTATCATGGCAGCTCCCAGAATACCTGGCACAAAGTTCTATGATGTGGGAGGTACATTGATGGAATGGAAGCCTTTTCTACTTAGATACTCACTGTGTTATGATAGGGGCCTCTCAACATAGTGCGTGTACAGTCTTCCCTGGCTGCAGCACTGATACCATCACGGGGAAATGAGATGAACCAGTGTGACCTGACACAAATGGCATCAATGACAGCTTTGATATATTTCTGGGTGAGTGAATGAGAGATCCCTCACAAGGCCCCAATGGCTCCTTGGAAACAGCCAATTGCATAAAAGTTCAATACAGTTGTTACCTTGACAGCCACTGGGATAGGATGGTCATCCATTCCTTCACCTGACAGGACCTGCTCCAGCAGTTGGCACAGTTGTGTGACAGTGTCCTGAGACCTCCTTGGTCTGCCATGATACTGTATCTCGCTCATCTGGAGAAAGTGACAGTGGGGATGATACACCCTGCGCCTCCTGTATCTTCTGCACATCCTGAGGGGAATTTCAGCTGCAATCACTTCATGAGGAGGCTGGACAGCAGCTCCTGGATTTGTCCTGAGAATCCCGAAGTCTTTTATACATATATACAAAAAAGGTAGCCAGGGAAAGGGTTATCCCACTCAAGAACAAAGGGGGGAATCTATGTGTGGAGCCAGAAGAGATAGGTGAAGTCCTAAACAAATTCTTTGTGTCAGTATTCAACAAGGAGAATGAATTGGTGGAGGATGATCTCAGGGAAGGCAGTGTCAAATTTCTAAGCCAAATAGCTATTAAAAAGGAAGAGGTGCTGTGTGGCTTTAAAAAGTATTAGGTAGATAAATCTCTGGATCCTGATGGGATGTATCCCAGAATATTGAGGGAGGCAAGAGAACAAATTGCTGGAGCATTGACAGACATCTTTTTATCCCCTTTGGCCACAGGTGAGGTCCAAAAGGACTGGAGAATAGCCATTGTTGTCCCATTGTTTAAGAAGGGTGGGGGATAATCCGAGAAATTTCAGGCCTGTGAGCCTCTCTTCGGTGGTAGGGGAAATTATTGAGAAAGGTTCTCAGGGATAAGATCTATAGCAAGGTAAAAACAATGACTGCAGATGCTGGAAACCAGATTCTGGATCAGTGGTGCTGGAAGAGCACAGCAGTTCAGGCAGCATCCAACGAGCAGCGAAATCGACGTTTCGGGCAAAAGCCCTTCATCAGGAAGGGCTTTTACCCGAAACATCGATTTTGCTGCTCGTTGGATGCTGCCTGAACTGCTGTGCTCTTCCAGCACCACTGTTCCAGAACCTAAGATCTATAGCATTTAGAAGCAAATGGACTTATTAGCAATAGACAGCAGAGAAGGTTGTGCTCGAGGTTTTTGAGGAGGTGATAAAGATGACTGATGAGGGAAAAGCAGTTGATGTTGTCTACATGGACTTCAGTAAAGCCTTTGACAAGGTCCCTCATAGCAGACTGGTGCAGACGTTGAAGTCACATGGTATCGGGGTGAACTGGCAAGATGGATACAGTCATAGGAGACAGAGGGTAACGTGGGAAGGATACTTTTCAGAATCAAGGATTGTGACTAGTGGTGTTCCATAGGGATCAGTGCTGGGACTTCTGCTGTTTGTGATCTACGCCAATGATTTAGAGGAAAATGGTGCTGGTTTAATTAGTAAGTTTGCGGATGATATAAAGATTGTTGGAGTTGCTGATAGTGAGGATCATTGTCAGAGGATACAGCAGGACATAGATCAGTTGGAGGCATGGGCTGAAAAATGGCAGAAGTAGTTTCATCCAGATGAAGTGAGTTGATACATTTTGGAAGGTCAAGTACAGCTGGAAATTATACAGTGAATGGTAGAATCCTTATTTTGTATTGATTTGCAGAGGGATCTGGGTGTGCAGGTCCACAGATCACTGATGGTAGCAGCACAGGTAGATAAGGTAGTAAAAAAGGCCCATGACATGCTTGCCTTCATTAGAAGGGGCATTGAATAGAAAGACAGGCATGTTATGCTACAGCTTTCTAAAACTTTAGTTAAGCCACACTTGTGTACAGTTCTTGTCACCACACTACCAGAAGAATGTGGATGCTTTGGAGAGGGTACAGAAAGGATTTACCAGGATGTTGCCTGGTATGGGTGATTTTAGACATCAGAAGAGACGTTGGATAGACTGGGTTTGTTTTCACTGGAATGCTGGACGTTCAGGGGTGACCTGATAGAAGTTTATAAGATTGTGAATGGTATGGATAGAGTGGAAAGTCTGAGGCATTTTCCCAGGGTGGAGGGTTTAATTACGAAGGGACACAGGTTCAAAGTGCGGGGCATGGAGTTTAAAAGAGATGTGCAAGGCACGTTTTTCACACACAGAGTGGTGTGTGCCGGAATGCACTGCCAGTGGAAGCAAACACAACAGCAGCATTCAAGAAGCAGTTGGACAAATACATGATTAGGAAGGGAATAGAGGGATACAGATCCTGTAAGTGAAGACAGTTTTCGCATGGAAGGGCAAAATATGGCAGTGGAGGCTTGGAAGGCCGAAGGGCCCATTCCTGTACTGTTTTGTTCTTTGTTGCTCCTCAGTTTCTCTGCATTTTTGTTGCATTGCAGAAGCAGCGACTATAGCCCCTGCTATGGCTGGAACCATTAGTCACATTTACAATGAACCCATGGAGAAGGAGGAACATTTTCTTAGTCGTGTGAGGTATCAGCAATCACTTCACTCATAAATGATGGCTTAACATATTTCACCGTATAGTGGACATGGCACATTCTGACAAGGGGCTGTGGAGTATCTCTACTTGGAAATTTGACATCGGACCTTTTTCTGATGAACACATCACTGGTCATATCACAAGCAGACCATGAGAAATTGTAAACTCAGCATGAGAACTGAGACTTTCTTCTTCCTGTATTGCATCACCCAAGAAAGATGCCATTGCCTGTAAGAACCTGTGACTAATCATTTCAGTTCAAGGCGAAAGAGATTCAGTTCCGTGTCCCTGCACAGCCTATAAAATCGTACAGCATCTTTGTGCTTTGTGTCCTGCAGTTGCTATGTTCAAGGCTACCTGTGATTACCTCTGCTTTAAGGAAATTACTATCTTCAATTTGTAATGACCAGTGACGTGGTTGACTTTGCTTGTGACCAGTATTTGCACCCCACACAGTTGAATTCTGCATGAATTTCACATGCACAATACTCTGATTACAGATGACTTCACCCTGTGCTGTGAAAGTGCCTGCAATTAATGTAATTGTCCCTTGAAGGGCCTCATGTCATCCACCAGTAGAGTTCATGTGTTCAGATAGAAAACAAACCCTGACTCCACTCTGGATATGGTGGCAGCCATTTTCCATGTTGCAGTGCACATTTACAATGATTGAATATAGAAGGCAATGCAGATCACACTTGGCATAGTGAGTGTCAATTTCAGTCTGCTAATCAAACCAAACATCAATGTCCCTTTCCTTCTGGTTTTCCCTGGCCAGCCATCAGTACTGATTCTCCACACGTTCCCACATGCCAATAGGAATTACTTCTGCATCTCTCACTGTTACTCACCTCCCACCTCACCCCACTCACACACCCCAAGCTCAGCCCTACTGTTTAGTCATGGGAGAAGTCATCTTTAGTCAATGAAAGTTGACTAACTTTTGTATAGTCGGATGCTGCACCACACTCTCAACTACAGTTTAGTTATGCCCACTAATGTATTGCACAGTCTCCATATCAAGGACATAGAATCATACAGCACAGAAGAATCCCTTCAGCCCATTGAATCTGCACCATAGAGTCATAGAGATGTACAGCATGGAAACAGACCCTTCGGTCCAACCTGTCCATGCCGACCAGATATCCCAACCCAATTTAGTCCCACCTGCCAGCACTCGGCCCATATCCCTCCAAATCCTTCCTATTCATATACCCATCCAAATGACAAAGAACTCTATCTAAACTAATCCCATTTCCAGCTCTTGACTCATATCCTTTAGTATTATTACTTTTTAAGGGATGTGAAGCTTTCCACATCTACTGCCCTCCGAGGCAGTGCATTCCAGATTCCCACCACCCTCTGGATGAAAATGCTCTGCCTCAAGTTCTTTCTAAACTTCCTGCCCTTCACCTTAAAATTGTGATCACTTGTTATTGATCTTCCAACTAAGGGGAACACCAGCTTTCTACCCACTCTGTCCATGCCCCTTACAATCCTATACACCACAAACTGGTTCCCCTTCAGCTAATATGCACCAAAAAATATAACCCCAACCTATCTTACAGGAGTGGTGACCCACACCATCCCATATCCTCCCACGCACATTTGTTTCCCCCCAACTTTATGGTACATTTCAGTCCTTCACAGTTCTTGCCCTATCTGCATCCCTGTTATCTGCCTCCAATCACTAAAATTGACTTTCCCAACGTGTTCATTACAGCAGTGTCCCTTTGCAGTCACCCTTGTCTTTTGTTAAGCTGACTCTCAGGACTGACTGTGAGCAACTGCTCTGATCAACTTGGATGGACAGCCCCGATTGATGAGTAGTCAGATCTTAACTAATTTGTGTGCAGGACCCTGACTGACTTACTGTGAACCCCCAATTGTTTGCATTGGATCTGCAGGTTGTTGTCTGTGGGCCAGTCCTTGGGCTTTAGTAAAACACATCCCTTCGTCATGACTGCACCAAGTCTCTGACAGTCCATGTCCAAGTTCCTGAAATAAGATTGGATGATGCTTTTCACTTACTGTACCCCTAACTGATGCTTGCCCTTCTTGACTTGACTGAGGATTACCCCCTTAAAGTGTGAGACATGGCCATGTGGTTCATACTCCTGTGGGTGTTTGTCATCCAGGCTGTTGGCACATCTGTAGGTATGAGATTGTTATAACACAGTGCCATGTAGCAACATGTTCACCCCTTGTTTACTGCTGACAACCATGAGCATGTACCTAGCTTTGTATTTGTTAAACAGCATGGTGAGGCAGAGGTACTGTAAACTAAAATTTCTGGCTGAGGGGGTAATAGGTACAATGCAATTCAAAGCAGGGATGCTGTAAGCATTGAAATAGGCACAAAATGAGTGAGCACTAAGAGTGGGAGCGAGCAGCTCTGAGATGCACCATAAGTCCAATGTGTATGCTGGGCTTGTCCTGGCATGCAAAGTGCACCTGTAGCAGCATTCCAATAGAAACTACCAGTGATTTCCAAAGTGCAACGTTGAAATGCAAAACCGTATTGTAAATGGACTGGAAATGTGCAATGATGATATGGCATATGTCAGATGCCAAGGTCTTTGTACAAGAGGTGCTTGCAGTTGCTACCCATGGAACATGGCCTGAGATGTTGGAGTCCAGTGTCCAATATGGAGATCTGGTGGAGCAAGCATAGTCTTGGGGTTATAGAGTCATAAAGTCATAGAGATGTACAGCATGGTAACAGACCGTTCGGTCCAATCTGTCCTTGCCGACCTGATATCCCAACCCAATCTATTTCCATTTGCCAGCACCCGGACCATATCCCTCCAAACCCTTCCTATTCATATACCCATCCAGACGGCTTTTAAATATTGCAATTGTACCAGCCTCCACCACTTCCTCTGGCAGCTCATTCCATACACGTACCACCCTCTGCGTGAAAACGTTGCCCCTTAGGTCTCTTTTATATCTTTCCCCTCTCACTCTAAACCTATGCCCTCTAGTTCTGGACTTCCCTACCCCGGGGAAAAGACTTTGTCTATTTATCCTATCTATGCCCCTCATGATTTTGTAAATCTCCATAAGGTCACCCCTCAGCCTCCAACGCTCCAGAGAAAACAGTCCCAGCCTGTTCAGCCTCTCCCTATAGCTCAAATCCTCCAACCCTGACAACATCCTTGTAGATCTCTTCTGAACCATTTCAAGTTTCACAACATCTTTCCGATAGGAAGGAAACCAGAATTGCATGCAATACTCCAACAGTGGCCTAACCAATGTCCTGTACAGCCGCAACGTGACCTCCCAACTCCTGTACTCAATACTCTGACCAATGAAAGAAAGCATACCAAACGACTTCTTCACTATCCTATCTACCCGCGACTCTACTTTCAAGGAGCTATGAACCTGCACTCAAAGGTCTCTTCATTTAGCAACACTCCCTAGGACCTTACCATTAAATGTATAAGTCCTGCTAAGATTTGCTTTCCCAAAATGCAGCACCTCGCACTTATCTAAATTAAACACAATCTGCCACATCTCAGTCCATTGGCCCATCTGATCAAGATCCTGTTGTAATCTGAAGTAACCTTCTTCACTGTCCACTACACCTCCAATTTTGGTGTCATCAGCAAACTTACTAACTATACCTCTTATGCTCACATCCAAATCATTTACATAAGTAATGAGAAGTAGTGGACCCAGCACCAATCCTTGTGGCCCTCCACTGGTCACAGGCCTCCAGTCTGAAAACAACCCTCCACCACCACCCTCTGTCTTCTACCTTTAAGCCAGTTCTGTCTCCAAATGGTGAGTTCTCCCTATATTCCATGGGATCTAACCTTCCTCACCAGTTTCCCATGGGGAACCTTGTCAAACGCCTTTCTGAAGTCCATATACATCACATCTATCGCTCTGCCCTCATCAATCCTCTTTGTTACTTCTTCAAAAAAACTCTATCAAGGTTGTGAGACATGATTTCCCATGCACAATGCCATGTTAACTATCCCTAATCAGTCCTTGCCTTTCCAAATACATGTACTTCCTGTCCCACAGGATTCCTTCCAACAACTTACCCACCACCGACATCAGCCTCACTGGCTTGTCCTTACCACCCTTCTTAAACAGTGGCACCACATTAGTCAACCTCTAGTCTTCTGGCACCTCACCTGTGACTAGCTATGATACAAATATCTCAGTAAGAGGCCCAGCAATCACTTCCCTAGCTTCCCACAGAGTTCTAGGATACACCTGACCAGGTCCTGGGAATTTATCCACTTTTATGCGTTTCAAGATATCCTGCACTTCCTCCTCTGTAATCTGGACATTTTTCAAGGTGTTACCATCAATTTCCCTACATTCTATATCTTCCATAGTAAATATTGATGCAAAATACTCATTTAGTATCTGCCCCATCTCCTGCGGCTCCACACAAAGGTCACCTTGCTGATCTTTGAGTGGCCGTATTCTCTCCCTAGTTACCCTTTGTCCTTAGTGTATTCATTAAAAATCCTTTGGATTCTCCTCAACTCTATTTGCCAAAGTTATCTCATGTCCCCTTTTTGCCCTCCTGACTTCTCTCTTAAGTATACTCCTACTGCCTTTATACTCTTCTAAGGATTCACTCGATCTATCCTGTCTAATCCTGACATATGCTTCCTTATTTTTCTTAACCAAGTCACCAGGTTCCTGCTACGGATTTCATGACAGGAATTGTTGCCATGTAGTTTCACATGGTAGGAGAATGGGAAACTGCAGATTAATGGGTTTGAATTTAGCGAGTAATGAGGTTAATAATGCATGATAATCCCTGCAAATAGGCCTCCTGCTGCACACTGGTGAGAATCCCGTCTTACCATTCAACACCTGGTCGGGAATTGAAATTGTTGCTCTTACAGCATAAGAACTAAGAGTAGAAGAAGGCAATTCAGCTGTTTGAACATGCTCTACTCTTTAATACAATCCTGGCTGACCTCATGTCAGCTTCCATTCCACTTTCCTGCTGGTCTCCATAATCCTTTAACCCTTTGGAACTGAACCATCTGAGTAATTGCATGCTCAGTTGGCTGTGCAGCTTGGAAGGAACTTTAGTCAAGATCACAGTTACCTAAAATAGGCAGTCAACAATTTGTAAGCATTTTCAGATAGTTTATTGAGTTTAATAACATATCAGTTTTGATATGTTAATGAGACAATGAAAGGCACTATGTGACTCTTGACAGAAGAGAATGCTTTTCCAATACAAAGATGTTATGTAAAATGAAGAAAGTGGAGTTAACTCTTACAGTTTGGAGCAGTGAGGTGTTCGTCACTGGTGTTTCATAGTCTCTGGTGACAGTCGTAGTGGTAATAGTCTTTGTTCTCCCTTGAACTCGTCTTCTTTCAAGAAGGTGATAACTCATTTCCTGGATGCTTCCTCTCTTTCTCATTTCCCACTTACCCTTGTTGTTAAACCTAATTTTGTGGCCTGGTACTGCTATTCTGTGTCAATCACCTGTCTGAACCTTTTGATCAATAGTCAAGGCAGTTACGCATGACATCATGATGACCGTTGTCCCCTTGCCCTGCTCCACGTGAAGATTAGCTGTCATTCCTTCTGAGACCAAAACAACCTATTTTCCCAAACACGGTATTCATGGTAAGGTAGTGTGGGCCAATAAACCTTTGATGCCAATTCAATGGAATCTCACGATCTTGGGGATCCCTGTGATTTTTCCTTTGTTTTCATACGCAATTTATGTTTGTAGAAGGCTGGTTACTACTATATCATTATTCAATAAGTTCCCATACAATACAGATAATATGAAATGTGGACTACTAAACTGACTAAGTCAGTTTTAAAGGGTCCCAATTTCCAACATAAGCAATGCTTTTTAACCCCAATATAATGCTGTGAATAAAAATCTATTATAACTCTTAAACTGTTCAATCTCTTAAATTCTTAAATAGTCCTTAAACTATTTATAGCAGTTAATTGGTAATTTTCTTCAGTTTAGACATTTTTAAAACTGATTGGAGTAGTTACTTGGGTATAGAGGCAAATGCTGGAGATCAGAGTCAAAATGTGTGGTGCTGGAAAAGCACAGCCAGTCAGGCAGTAGCTGAGGAGTAGGACAGTCGATGTTTCAAGCATAAGTTCTTCATCAGGACTTTGGGATGGGGGGTGGGGGTTGGCCAAGAGTGCTGAGAGATAAATGGGAGGGGAGTGGGTTGAGGGGGAAGGTAGCTAGAAATGTGATAGGTAGATGAAGATGGGGATGATGGTAAATAGGTCTGAGTGGAGGGTGGAGCGGATAGGTGGGAAGGAAGATGGTCAGGTAGATCAGTTCAAGCCTAGCTACCTGACAACTGGAGGAAGAACACCCCATCTTCCATCTTGGGACCCTCCAGCCACACGGAATATAGAAGCATTATATATTTTTAACGAAAGTGGGATGTTCTTATGTGTAAAGAAATCAGAGCTGATAGTAATGAGAATTATGAAATTGCTATGTTTACTGTTATAGTGCAATCAGGTGCTGAGCAACAATACCAGCCATACAAAAATCTGTTGGATTAATTGATCGAAGCTCCAACATTTTCATTCTTAAACTGAACATTCTCAATTATATAGAAACTAAGAGATATAGCAGCCATTCACACAGCCATTGATGTTACCAGTGCTCCTATTGATACTTTGTTTGGAGTTTGGCATTTTATACTGCTCTGTACATTATAATGTGTATTGATGAGATTTTCAGGAAATGTCAGTGTAAGTTACTGTCAGCAAGGTTGGTGCAGAACTGGCATAATTATCAGTGTAAATTCCTTAAGTGTTCCAGAAATTCAGGCTGTTCACAGAACAGGCATGATCATGATAATTGCAATTGTGCATATCTAGAACAGTGCTAGCATCTTGCAGAGAAAATTGTTCAAAATATCTGGGGATTGAAAGTAAAGAGTGGAGTTGATGAATTCTTCAGTACAGCTCTTCAAAATCCAACTAAGATATATTTAAAACACTTTTCAAATGACATGCTAAACAGAAAACCTTTCTTTAGAAAATTGAGATCTTGAATTGAAACCTGCAAGATATTTTAATTAGAGTATCTTTAACTTGCATGACTTGAGAAGAGGATTAGAAATAATTTTGTCAGCAAACAGCTGCATTTCATTATTATAATTATGAACCATAGGGAGCTAACTCAATGCACAACATGGATTTTAATTATTCGTAGATACTTTTCCATATGTATCTCAGTTCTACAGCTAGTAGGCAGGTTTCCTCCTCCTTTCTATCTGTTTCTTCTTTACTGAGATTGAAAACTATTTTAACTTGTATTTACACCTCTCAAAATATACTTAGCTCTGTAAGTACACATTATGAATTATAGGTGATGGCTTGTGAGTTGTAGCTGTGGTAGAGATTGTGTTTATGACAAGTCATAGAGTAATAGAGTCATACAGTGCAGAAAATGCCTCCGGTTCATCGAGTCTGCATCAACAATAACTACCAGTAACAGCGACCTGAACTGCACATAGTACGCCAGCTGTGGCCTAACCAACTTTCTGTACAACTCCAACATTACCACCTTGCCCTTATATTCTTTGCCATGATTGATAAAAGCAAGGATCTCCTATGTCTTCTTAACTATCCTAATCACGTACTCTGCTGACTTCAGGATATGTGAAAAATTATTCTAAGATTAGAGTTAAAATTACTTTACATTCAATCCCCAGATATTTTGAACAACTTTCTCTATAAGATACTAGCATTATTCTAGGTATGCACAATTGCATTTATCATTATAATGTCTGTTCCTCTGAGCTATCCTTGCTCTTCATTAAATATTCCCTCATCTGTTTCTTCTATCAAAGTGCATCACCTTGCACTTCTCAGGGTTAAGTACCATCTGCCCAACTGACTAACATATCTATATCTTCCTGAATCCTACAACCACTTTCTTCACTATTAACTATCCAGCAATCTTGGTGTCATCTGCAAAATTGCTTAATAATCCCCCACATTTTCATCTATATCTACATAACAAACAAGAAGGGCCCAGTATTGATCCTTGTGGTACAGCACTGGTAGCTAGTCTTCAGTCATTCGAATAGCCTTCTATGATTACCCTTTACTAGGCCAGCTTCCAATCCATCTCGCCAAATTTCAATTAGTCTCCCGTGCATGTCTTGTCAAAAACTTTGCTAAAGTCCACATAAACTACAACAACTGAATTTCCCTCATCCACACACTTGATCACATTTTCAAAAAATTCTAGCAAATTTGCTAGGCTTTGCCTCCTTCTGATGAAGCCAAAACCTAGAGGATCACAAACAACTATGAAATAAGCATGCTCAATCCCCAATATTTCAATCAGAGCATCTTGTGCTAATTTACGGTCTTTACAAGGTGAGCCATTGAAAGCACAGTTCCGTGGTCAAAAGGATTGCTAGATATTTTCCAAACAACCTGTTCAGAGATATTATGCACATCTTTGGAGCAGGTGAGACTTGAACCTAGGCCCCTTGGCTCAGAGATAGGGACACTAGCACTGTGCCACAAAAGCCCCAAACAATTTCCTTTGAATCACACTGTAGTTGAACATTCAGAATACTGAAAGGTAAATTTAAATTATAATTTAAAATTGTAATTGTTACTTTTAATGGAGTAATGTCACATAAAATATAAAATTCATTCATGAACATCATCAACTGTGCAGATTGGAGATCCAAGATGGCGGCGACCCAGCAAGTCTGAGTCTGTAGTGCTCTGCCTAAGACTCAGGCAAAGTGGGCAGCCTGCTTCCACCACACCTGCCAAATCATTCAAAATAACTTTTATTCAATACAGTTAGTCATTTTGCATCAAACTTGAGTAGTTTAGTGCTCTGTTAAAATGATGAAGGGAAAGAATGCCCGCAGCTCACAGCAGGCGGGAACCCCTCCCCCACCCTCCCCAGCTGCAGCAGAGGTGTCCGCAGCCGCCCCAGGGGACTTACCTACAGTGGCGAGCCTTGTTGCAGTAATTACCAAGCTGGAAGAGAAGATCGACGTATTCACAGAGGAGTCCAGAAGCAGGTGGGAATCGCTCTCAGTCGCGCTGCAAAAGCACGACCGAGACATTGAAAAAATCGAACATCGAGTTGGAGGGGCAGGGCTAAAGGCTGCGACCTCCAAGGTTGCTGCAGGATTGGCCGTGGGTCGGGTCTGGACTCTCTAACAGCGAGTCTGCGCCTTAGAAGATCACATCGACGACCTTGCGAATCTGTTCTGCACATCCCCCTCCCTTCCAGTTTGCCCTTTTTTTTTCTCTTATTCTCTTTATTGTTTAATATCATCTCCGGGGGGGGAGGGGTAGGGAGGGGGGTTTATTTGTTCTCCACTATGCGATTTTCTTTTTTTTATATAGGCCGGGCAGTCTAGTTGATTCAGGTGACGGGGGGGGGGGGGGGGGGGGGGGGGTGCATCTGCCTTGTCCTACCTTATCTCTTTCTTTTAGAGCAGGGTTGTTCCCCCCTTTTATTTTGTGTTATTATACTTAATTATTGCCTGCTGAGACTGTAACTTTATAGTTTTATATGTTTATATGTGGTATTAACATTACTAAATGTATCTAGGTGTTGGTATGGGGGGGTGGTAGGGTACTCACTGTTAACTTTAGCTTTATAGTACACTTGAATTTTTCTATTTTATTATGGGGTGCCTGGGTCGAGGGTGGGGCACTGGTTGAGAGAGGATACGAGTTGTTTTTGGAAAGGAAGTGATGCCCCCTGGAAGTAAGGGGGAAAATCTCCTTTTAAATATGTTTTATTTTTTTAAATTTAGAAATAATTTTTTACTATATTGGCATGAGTATATTAAAGAATCTCTATTTTTGTGAATTTTCTATGGTCTATGCTCAGGGTGTTTTGGATGGGGTTCTTCCTCCCAGGGGGTCTTGGACTTGCCTGGACGATTATGGTTAGTCATTCGATTAAATGATGCACCTAGAATATCAAGGGGAGTAATTCGCCAATCAAAAGGAAGAAAATACGATCAAATCTCGAAAAAGAAAGGGCTGATATAGCTGTCTTACAGGAGACACATTTACTGGATAAAGAACACTTGAAATTACACTTGATTTGATCAGGCCTTCTTTTCATCTTTCAGTTCAAAAAGTAGGGGAGTAGTCATTCTTATTCAGAAGAATCTCCCTTTCAAAATCCTAAGTCAGATAAAAGATGAATCAGGACTCTACATATTGATTAAAGCCCTTATAAATGGAGAGGAATACGGGATTTTGAACCCGTATTGTCCCGCGGCGCATCCTTTCAAATTTATAATGGAAGCTTTCTCCAAACTGATGGCTCTTGGGGCTCATCATACAATTATAGGGGGAGACTTTAGTTGCATTATGGATCCAGAGATAGACAGGATACCCAAGAGTACTGCGGGTGTATCCCCCAGATCCAGGCAATTGGTGGATTTGAATAAAGAGCTAGGATTAGTAGATGTGTGGAGGTGCCTCCCCCTGCAAGGCAGAGATTTCTCTTTTTATCCTAATCCACATAAGTGTCACACTAGAACTGATACATTTTTTGCCCCCTCAACCTTTTTGAATTCCATATTATTCTGCAAAATGGGTAATAGAATAATTTCTGATCACACTTCAGTCTATATGGAAATTAAGACTAGGGACAAAGAGACTGCCTCCCGACATTGGCATATGGATTCTTTCTTAATGAAAGATAGTAAATTCGTAAAATATTTCTCTCAAGAATTCAAAACTTTTTTGGAAATTAATTCAGGTACGGCTAGTAACCCGTCAATGATGTGAGAGACCATTAAGGCTTATGCGCGGGGTCTGATCATTTCATACTCGGCGACCCAGAAAAAACTAAAGGGAGAACAACAGCGTCTACTTGAGGCTCGCTTAAAGGCAGCTGAAACAGCGTATGTTGTTAGGCCCTCTGTTGCTAAATTACAAAGGATTACGGCCTTTAGGACAGCCCTGAATACCACGCTTACCCAAACGGCAAAGAGGGAAATATTGTTTGCAAAGCAAAGTTTATATGAATTTGGCAATAAGCCTGGTAGATACCTAATGTTTCTCGTAAGGAAGAAAAAGGCCCCTCAAGCTATCATGTCCATCAGGGAAAGTGCTGATACTCTGACTCATGATCATATAAGGATCAACACAATCTTCAGAAAGTTTTATTCTGATTTGTATAAATTGCAGGATTGTGAAGATAGAGTCAGGAAGATGCAGTCCTTTTTTAAAAGCCTGGCCTTTCCGGACTTAACCCCGGAACAGGTGTCGGTCCTGAATGCTCCCTTAACAACCCAGGAAGTACTTGACGCAATCTGGCAGCTTCAGAGCTGTAAGGCACCTGGCCCAGATGGATTTCAGGTTGAATTCTACAAAGAGTTTACAGGAGTATTAGCTAGTCCACTAATGGACATATACAACTATTCATATAGTCAGGGCTGCCTTCCGCCTTTGTTGAAAGAGGCGAATATCTCCCTCATTCTCAAAAAAGGAAAGGACCCAGAAGATTGTGCATCATACAGATCAATAACCTTGCTAAATGTAGATTTTAAAATTCTTTCTAAAACATTAGCATTGAGGCTGGAGAAGGTATTGCCATATATCATAAAAGAGGACCAGACGGGGTTTATAAAGGGCCGTAGTTCATCTAATAATATTAGAAGGGTTTTGAATGTGATTCAAGTCTGTCATCAGGAAAGAATACCGGGAATAGTAGTCTCATTGGATGCGGAGAAGGCATTTGACACGGTTGAATGGTCATACCTGTTCTATACATTGGAAAGGTTTGGCGTTGGAAAGGTATTTGCTAAATGGGTCTCAACCTTGTATAATGACTCCAAAGCAGTCGTGATCACCAATGGCTTAGGCTCGGATAGCTTCAGTGTGGGTAGGGGCTGCCGTCAGGGATGTCCTCTCTCACTGTCACTATTCACGCTAATAATTGAGCCACTAGCGGAAGCTATATGGGCTGACTCTAATATAACGGCCCTGAGGGTTGGCATGGGTACACATAAAATTACACTTTATGCAGATGATGTTCTCCTTTTTCTTAGTAATCCTTTGATGTCTGTGCCCCGCCTGATCCAAGTTATTAATTTATTTAGTGCATTCTCAGGATACAAAATTAATTTCTCAAAATCGGAGGCCATGCCGATGGGTGGCATCGCTAGTATGTCCCACTTATTGGACGCATCTCACTTTCCCTTTTGGTGGTCTCTAGAGGGTTTTTTATATTTAGGTATTTTTATCACCCCAGTATTTGGCCAGCTATACGAGGTCAATTTTGTACATCTACTGGAAAGGATAAGGCAGGACCTTCAACGTTGGGGGGATCTTCCAATTTCCTGGCTAGGTAGAATAGCTCTAATTAAAATGAATGTCTTGCCCCGTCCCTTATACCCTGTGAGAATGCTCCCAGTGATGCTGCCGAGGCCAGCACTGCACAAATTGTATGATTGGTTTGGTTCTTTCATCTGGAATCATAGGCAGCGCCTTATTAAGTTAAAAAAGTTACAGCTTCCACAGGCAAGAGGAGGGCTGGATTTTCCAGACTTTAGGAAATATCAGCTGAGTTCCCTATTAAGCTACATAGCCGATTGGGTCTCGTCTGACCCGCAATCAATCTGGCTGGACATCGCGGTTTCTCAAGTAAAGTGCCCTCTTATTAACTTCTTATTTTTAGATAAGATGAAAGTCATTACGGACCACTGTAAAAACCCTATAGTATTAAACAAAATTAAAGCCTGGAAGATAATGCAGCAAAATAAGGGTAATTCGCATAAAACCTTATACTCCTATAATGGGGGTATGGGGTTTTCAACCAGGGCTCACAGACGCCACATTTAAATCCTGGAAGTCCAGGGGTATCTCCTGTTTAGGGGATCTGTTTGATGAGGGGGTCTTGATGTCTTTTGAACAGCTGCACCAGAAATTTGGACTACCTAACGGAGACCTCTTTCGATACTTCCAAATTCGAGATTACATACAGAAGAAGACTACGTTATTAGATAGCCTTTATAAATCAGATAAAGAACGTAGAGTGTTGTGGCCAATAGGTTTACGCTCGGTCAGCACTCTCTATCATTTATTACATAATGAAGTGTCGGAAGACATGGAACGTTTACTTAGAACATGGGATCAGGAATTGGGGTTGGAAATATCCACAGAAATGTGGAATGACATCTGGAAAAATGCCATAAAAATCTCCATCTGTAATTGAATCCAGGCCAATCAGTTAAAGATACTTCATAGGACTCATATAGCGCCGGAACAATTGGCAAAACTTAGGGCAGGAGCATCTCCAATGTGTCCCAAATGTAAAATAGAGGTGAGCACTCTCACACACTGCTTATGGACATGTCATAAGATCCGCAAATACTGGGTCAGAGTAGTAAATGCTTTGACAGAAATCTTGGGAATGGAAATTAGAGTAGATCCGGAATCTCTTCTCCTGGGCTTTTCGAGCTTACCTTCCCTGGATGTGCACGGGAGGAAATTATTTTCCATTCTCTCCTTTTGTGCAAGGAAACATATTGTAGTAAACTGGGTAGCTGAGGGCCCTCCAGGACTTCCGAACTGGCACAGGTTAATCATGGAATGTACACCCCTTGACTTCCTTACAAATATGGTGCACCAAAAAATTTAATTATTCTATAAAATATGGCAGTCCTTCCTGAATTATATAGATACAGATATTTCGGCCATTTTGTCAAGGGTTTTCATCTAGTTGTGGTAGCAGTTCTGGCTGGTCCAGGGCTCCTTGGGGGAGGAATCCCGCATGAATATGGGTTTTATTATGACTTGATGTTAATTTGTTCCGAGCATGTACTTCACTATTGAATTACTATGTTATCCTTTTATTTTCTTGAGTAATGTAAGATATTTTATTATATGCTCTGGTTAGTTATAGGTTAGATTAGTAGTAAGTTGACTTTTGTCTTTTCCTTTTTTTTTCTTTATCTTTTCTTTTTGTTTGACAGGTTTTGGTTATTATTTATTTAATATTTAATTGTATATTAGTGTTTGTATTTATGTTTTTGATTTTGTAAGTTTGTAAAAACATGTTAAATTTTCAATAAAAATATCTATTAAAAAAATCAGTGCAGATTCTTATCAGGATCTGACCGAAGTCTGAACATAATGCAAGATAATAGAAAGCAGCCATTTGTAAGTACAGGAAATTTTGGTCTGTCAGATCTTTAAAATTACACCCCTGTATGAGGTTATGTTCATAAGGAGGAGCACTCGTGCGTTGGACATTTGTAAATCGGGGACCCCTTGTAGAATTTTTCCTTATTTGCTTGTGGGATATGGGTGTCTCTGGCTGGGCCAGCATTTATTGTCTGCCTCTGGTTGCCCTTGAGAAAACAGTGGTGGTGAATGGTTTTCGTAATCTGCTGCAATCCGTATGCTGTAGGTAGATCCACAATGCTCTTAAGGAGGGAATTTCAGGATTTTGACAGAAAGAACATGATATATCTCTGTGTCAGGATGATGAGTGGCTTGAAGGGGACCTTGCAGGTGGTGGTGTTCCCAGGTATCTGCTGCTCTTGAACTTCTAGATGGAAGTGATCATGGGTTTGGAAGGTTTTGTCTCAGAATCTTTGATGAATTTTTGTAGTGCATCTTGTAGATTATGCAGCTGCTGTGCATCAGTGATAAATGTTTGCGGATGTGACACCAGTCAAGTGGGCTGCTTTGTTCTGGATGGTGTTATGCTTCTTGAGTATTGCTGGAGTTGCATGCATCCAGACAAGTGGGAAGTATTTCAGCACATTCCTGACTTGTTCCTTTTAAATGGTGAACAGGGTGTGGGGAGTCTGAAGGTGAGTACTTCCTGCAGTATTCCTAGCATCTGACCTGCTCTTGGAGTCTGTGTATATATATGGCTAGTCCAATCCAGCTTCTGGTCAATGGTAACCCCCAAGATGTGCATAGTTGGGGATTCAGTGATGGTAATGCCAGTAAATACCAAGTGATTAGATTGTCTTTTGCCGGAGATGATCACTACCTGGCATTTGTGTGGTATGAATGTACTTGCTACATTTAAGCCCAAGCCTAGACATTGTCCAGATCTTGCTCAATTTAGATATGGATTTCTTCGGTATCTAAGGAGTTGCAAATGGTGCTGAACATTGTACTATTGTTGGCAAATATCTCCACTTCTGAAAAGCTGCTGAAGAAGTTTGCAACACTACACTAGGGAACTTTTGCATAGATGCCGTGGAGCTGAGCTGATTGACCTGCAATAAGGGGAGGTAATGGCCTAGTGGTATTATCACTGAACTGTTAATCCAGAGACCCAGATATGTCTTGGGGTCCAGGTGTGAAGCCCGCCATGATAGATGGAGGAATTTGAATTTAATTTTTAAAAATCTGGAATCAAAAGTCTAATGATGACCATGAATCATTGTCAATTGTCAGGAAAAGCACATCTGGTTCACTAAAGTTCTTTAGGGAAGGAAACTGCCAATCCCTAACTGGTCTGGCCTACATGTGACTCCAGACCTACAGCAACGTCGTTGACTTTTAACTGCCCTATAGGCAAATAGAGATGGATGATAAATGCTGGCCTAACCAGTGATTCCCTTATCCCGTGAGGGATAAAAAATAACTACAATTATCTTCCCAGGTGCCAGGTATGACTGCAACCAGTGGAAAGGATTTCCCCTGATATCCATTAACTCCAGATTTGCTAGTATTCCTTGATACCATACTTGGTCAACTGTGGCCTTGATGTCAAGGACAGTACCTCCTCCTTCACTTCTGCAATTCAGCTCTTTTTCAACAACGTTTGAACCAAAGCAGTAATGAGGTCAAGAGCTGAGTGGCCCTGGTGGAGCCCAAATTGGGCATCAGTGAGCAGGTTATTGCTGATGTTGCTTGACAGCATTGTTGGTGACACCTTCCACCACTTTACTGATGATCGAGAGGAGACTGATGGATAGGTATTTGGTCAGGTTGGTTTTGTCCTGCTTTTAGTGCACAGGACATACCTAGGCAATTTTCTCCATTGTCATGTAGATGCCAGTGTTGTATCTATACTGGAATAGATTGGCTTTAGCTTGGGATAGAGCAAGTTTTGTAGCACAGGGTTTCAGTACTATTAGCATTTATTTGGTAATATGGCATCAATATTTTTGAGTGATATTCTGTAACTTATAAAATTCTTTAAATGCTACTAAAAGAAGTAAATTGAACATAAAAGGAATCAACTGAACATTCATCAGCTGTTTTCCCATCTGCTACAAGAGTGAATTAACAGCAAATGAAACAAATTTTTATACTGCTACAGAACATTCCTTCAAAGGAGCTTTATTGCTATAGATAAGGTCGTGTTTACATACAAAAGAGTAAGACTAGCTAGGCTGTGGGTATGCCTGGTGTTACAGTACTAAGTGCAATAAAATCCAAAAATAATTTTGCAGTACAACTGATTCACTATAGCAGCAACAATGGTCGCAAACTTATTTCTACACTTGTAGGTGGTAATCCTGGGTGAAATTTCTATAACACAAAACATACGTTTTAACAATTGCCTTAATAACTTGAACAGATAATTGGTATGATGTGGAAACAATATCATGTTGATAAATTAACAATCAGACTAATTTTAAAGGTGGATCATATTATATTTTATATCTAGAATCCATATTGTAAAGCGAGGAGCAGCTAGTCAATATGTTTCACGCACAATTGAATGAGATAACATCTCAATGATTAAGAAAGCAGAAATTGTCATACCCATCTTTAAAAACGGACAAAGGATCAGCCCTCAAAACATAGAACTGTGTGTCTTATATCAGTGTGGGAAAATATTTGGAACTTTGTTAATGAGTAATTTGGATGAACAGACACTAACTACAGAGAACCATCATTATTTCAGTAAAGGCAGATTGGATTTGATCATTTTACTTTTTTTGTGAAAATTACTAATTTGGGTGAAAAGGAGAGGCACTGTGTAATTTAATGTATTTCAGAATGCCATTTAGATACATTTACATGATGCCTATGTGATAAAGAACAAAGAATTAGACTGCTTTAGTCATAATGAATCCAAAGAGCCGTATATTGGAGGACTAAATGGAGGTCAGCAGAAGACCTTTGTTACATGTAGTCTTTGCAAATTAACTGGAGGATGGAATGTTGTCTAAAGTGCCCAAGATTGCTACTAGCATTAAATTGGATGTAGCAACCAATGAAATAAATCATGGCAACATCCGAGGAGCAGGAGAATCAATGTTTCGGGCATACACCCTTCATCAATATGCCCAAAACGTCGATTCTCCTGCTCCTCAGATGCTGCCTGACCTTATGGAAAATAAAGAGCATGAAAGCATGGGAAGGGTTAAAGCATGAAGACCACTAGCAACCTGTGTTCTATGGAAGGCAGGGGCAGGATGGGATAACCATAGTGGAATGTTCTTACACCAATTAGCAGAGTAAGGTTAAGGCTGAAAGGTCACTATGGCGAGATGAGATAACACAAGTAATAAAGCAAGTTTCGCTGTTAAGTGTTATTATGACTGGATTAGGACCGTAAATATTTGGGACATGACATTAAAATATCTAATTAATAGTTAGTAGAGTCAGATTGAGACAGGAGACTATTGTAATAGATGGAATAGCTAAATATCTATCATGATAGGTTAGTCTGGAATGGAAAGCTCACTGTAGCAGAAGTGATAATAAATATCCAACCGTGACATTAGAATAACATTAAGTAGAATGTACAACTAAAGAGATAATGGGAACTAACATCACTGGTTTATTGTGTAGCTAGAGTGAGGTACTTTGATTAATATAGTTGGACATGCTGATAAGCTAACAGAAACATGATAAAAAAAATATAAAAATCCACAGACCCTGAGGTTCGTGGGCATTCGAGAATCAGCTTTCTCAGTGTCATGGTTTTTTGTTTGCAAATAAAATACCTTTTTCTTGAAGAACTCTCTGCGTCTCCTGGTGGTTCTCTATATTTTCTCCACAAAAAATTTGGCGCTGCGAGCAGGGTCATGCAGAGACCCACCTGGACAGAGGACGGCAGTAACAGGGTGCTTCTTGGTCCACCGGGGACACTCTGAAGACTGACAGAATAAGGGTACCCAACAAAAAAAAAGTTAGCATTTTTGCTGTGAATTAGGACTATATTCTGTTGGCTTCGAGTGGTCCTTGGGGACTCAGAGGTGCGGGACCCTGCCGGAGGGTCTCTCCAATCCAAGATCCAAAGGCGAGGGGTAAACTGCTGCTGAAGGAGACGTGGAGAATTGGTCAAGAAAACTGCGCAGTGGGTAAGGGGTGAGTAAGAATAAAAAGTAGCAAAAATTCCACATGGTGTATGTAAGACCCTATAGACAGATAGGGCAGAAATGTAAGACCTTATAAATAGATAGGGCAGAAATATAAGACCCTATAGATAAATAGGGCAGAATAAAGAAGGGGAAGTTGTTTTATAAGACTCTATAGATAGATAGGGCAGAATAAAGAAAGGGAAATTGTTTAATAAGACCCTATAGATAGATAGGCAAAATAAGTAAGGGGAAATTGTTTTACTGGAAGCGCTGATAGACCTGCTTAGAAAGCTGGCAAATTGGTAGTGGAAAATAGCAGAGAATAGTCATAGTGTTATAGTGTTACTAGACTGTTAAATGTTTTAGATAAGGCCTGTAGGATAATTAGACTTTTGGAAATCAACAAAGGGTCTGTTTAAGTAAGGCTCTGGCTGACAGCAATTGATTTACAGCAGAGTTTTTGGCTGTTAGCTGCAAACCTCTGTCTGTGTGTGTGTGTCTGTGTGTGTGAGAGAGAGAGGGAGAGAGTTTATAGTTTCATCATTGTGATCTGATTTGTATGCATAATTGTTTGTTGGTGGTTAAATGTTTGTGTTTTGTTTCCCTGGAGCTCGGGATCCAGGAGTATTTTGATTTTATCTTGCACTATAAGAATTTAAGACAGTTTTTCTTTGAGAGAGAACTTTCTCAAGAAACCGTTAGTGATTGATGCATTTTGAAGGTGCAGTGTTAGATTAGTTTAGGTTGAATGAATGAGAATAGGTTGTTTGTATTAACTAGCTGCAATTGAGGATATTTAGAAATTGATAGATTGGTAAGGGACAATTGCAAGTTATCAAGTTAGGAATTGCTTATACTATTGAACAAAGCACTACCGGACTTGAATGGTATGAGGAAGTGATTTATGAGAGCAAAGATAATACATTAGTTGGACTGAAATATATCGTAGGATGGATAAAGGGAATGCAATTGAGATACTGAGTAAGAAATTTCCAGTGGCAAGAAATGATATTGTAAAAATTTCTGAGAAATGTGAAAAAAGAACTAAGGATTTATTGACTAAATGGCCAAAAGAAGGTACCTTTGATATACATAAGTGCAATGAGATGGAAGGACTAATTAAGAACTATAAGCCGGAAGATAAATCTAAAAATAGAAACCAAAAAAGGGATCAGGAGATGGAAATACTGAAACTTTTCAGGAAAGAGGGTGAGGAACTGAAGGTAGCTTATCAGACACCTGTGGTGACTAGGAAAGCTGCAAAAGAACAAGCTGAGCAGTTACGGGAAACAGAAAAGCAGGAATCGCCTCCCACCCCCCCCTCACCATACCCAGATGCGGAGGAGTTGAATAGACCTCCTCCCTACTCAAATGAAGAGGCATTGAAGCAGTGTCCAGTAATAAAGGTAACAGTAGAAATAGATGGACAGTTAGGATGGGATAGAAGTGCGGAAGACAAAATGAACTGAGGGAAAGAAGGGAAAGAAGAGAAAGAGAAAAAAGGGACAGGCAGGAGCAAATAGAAGCCATACAATGAGAACAAGAAATATGAGATTAGTGTGCTGCGTGGGCTAAGGGATCAAAAAGCAATTGAGGAATACTCATTGCGACATGAAAGAAGGGCTGAAGAGAAAAGCAGTGAAAGTGACGGAGAGCAAGCAGAAAGGGATGATGAGGGACAAGGAAAGAAAAAGGCCCTAGTACCTAAAGAATGGGAGGAATTAGAAATAGCATCGGACTAAGAGCCCGAGGGGCATTTATTGAGAAGTAGTGTCAGTAAAGGGGAAAAGGGCCAACAGGGAAGGATGCTACCACTCCTTATAAAAGAGGGGAGAAACCCACAATACATTCCTTGGGGAACTCTGGATCAGGAAGGGCTGAAGAATGCGCTCTCAGTTTACATGAGGGAGTGGGAAAGTGGATCAGGGCTTTTGAAGACAAAACCACAGGGCAATTGCTGGCTATAGGAGACATGAAGGCACTGCTGGTGAGGTTGGTAGGGCTCCTGAAGTTAAAAGAAATAATGGTCCGAGCCCGTTTGAAAAATGTGGCAGACATTCCAATGATTGATGGGGTCGGGTTTGATTGAGTGAGACAGAATGTATGGCAGGCCATAAGAGACTGTTATCCACCCAAAATGGACCCCCAGGCTCTGAGAGAGGATCCACTGGGAGAAAATGAAAACCCAGCTGCCTACTTGGAGAAACAATTAAAGAAGAGGAGACTGGAAACAGAGCAAAACATACAGACTAATCAGTTGCTGACCACAATGTTCCGAAATTCCATCATTGAGGCAATGCCCTCCCAAGTCAGGTCAAGGTTGGAGGAAGTGGTGGGTCTGATATCATCGATGAGCCACCAGGAATTTAGAGACCATGTAGCTCATGCAGTTGAAAGTTTTCGAAAAGACAAAGAGAAACTTTCTGAACAGTAGGAGGAGGTGCAAAAGAAGCTGGCGCAAATGCAGCTCGAAGAGCTTAAAAAGAAAGAAAAAAGAGAAGGCTAAAAAGGTGTTGCCAGTAAGAACCGACACAGTAATCAACACTGGCGTGAACCAAGTGCTGGCACAAGGGGGGTCCTATCAGGTAGCCAGACAGGGTCCAGAAAGTCCCATGCCAGCAATGGAGGTCTTTAGAGAAGCTTTCCCGCAGGTGATGTATCTGGGGCAGGGCAGATTTAAACAACAGCCTAAACAGAACTGGGTCCCCAAGGACAGGGACGTAGGAATGAGGGACTAAGATACATGATAAATAATCAAGGGGGGCCAGAAATGATATGTTCGGGATGCCCTGAGAACCTGGGTGGGAAGGGGCACTACCCTGTAGTAGCATGGGAGGCTGATCAAGAACCAGTAATACAAATTAATATAGAAGGGCCTCAGATACAGGTGATGATAGATACCGGAGCTACATACACTTGTGTACAGCCGCAGAATGCCTCTCAGTTTCCCATGTCAAGCAAATTTGTTAAAACTGTAGGGTTCTCAGGGAAATCATAGTTAATCCGATTTACAGCTCCAGTAAGATTAGAAATGGAAGGTAGGAGATAGTTCTGCCAATATTAGTATCTAAAGAGACGCCAATTAACTTGTTAGGTAGGGATGCTTTACTACAGTCAGAGGTAAGATTGGAGTGCACACAGCAGGGTTTGGTCATAGAAAAGGCCAATACACAATTAGTGATGCAAGAAGTTAAAGATGTTAATGTTTATTGGATAGGGGATATAGCAAGTGATAATCAAGACATTTAGGGGATGTGGGAAGCAGAAGTGTTGACGCTGTTGACTAAAGCAAGACCACCTAAGTCTGAGCTGCACTGTACAGCGATATTTGATGAGTCTCAGGATGAGGTGTTAGAGAGGCAGTGGCAGCAGGAACTCACAACATTTGAGAAGTGAAGCAATAGTATTAGGGGAGCAGGGAGTGATCCTGTAAATAGAGAGAAATGAGTTCCTGGAAGAGTGGTATAGAGTACCAGGCGCCGCATCACATGTAACCTTACTGGTAAATAAGGGATATCAATCTAAAGATTTAAGACCTATGGCCAGGCATGTAGAAACAATCAGGGAATGGCATATCCTCATGACAGGGGTTTGTGAATCCAGGGATGGTAGCGACATTAAAATCCTACCAATCTGCAACTTGACAGGGTATCCGAAGGAAGTCAAGGTAACACCCCAGTGGAGCATGCCAGTGACAGTGGAGGAAGGTGATCAATATGGTAATGATCAATTGGATACCTTACCAGCTACTTTATGGTCATAGCATGATACAGATCTGGGGAGAGTGAAATCAGTTAGCCCAGTGGAAATAAGAATGAAACCAGGAGCTGGGACAGTAGTGAAATTTCTGACAAATGAAGTTAACCCAAGGTTTGGTATACCGTCAGAAATTAGTTCAGACAATGGGTCTGCCTTCATTCAGAAGGTAGTTAAGTTGGTGCTGCAGTCTTTGAGAATCAAACAGAGGTTTGGGTGCGTGTATCACCCCCAGTCACAGGGTTTGGTGGAAAGGATTAATGGGATATTGAAAGCCAAATTAAACAAGATCTGCGCAACACCAACCTTAATTGGGTTGATGCGTTGCCGCAGGCGCTAATGAGTTATCGCATGCAGACTAATCACATGACCAACCTAACACCGCATGAGATGCTCACAGGTAGACCTATGCCAGTACCCAGGTGGAGAGGCCCATTTGAAGGGCCTAGCTTGGAGCGGTTAAACTTAGAACTTTAGCAATATATGCAGCAGCTAACTGTGATACATGAGACTATCCACCTGCAGGAAACACAAAGGATACCGCCACCTGTTAATGAGGAAGGACCGATTACACCCGGGGATTGGGTTTACGTGTGGGTTTTTCGAAGACGCTGGAATGAGCTGAGGAGAGAGAGAGAGACCTTTCGTAGTGACTAAGGCATCACCTACCGCCATCCAAGTGGAAGGACGATACATATGTTACCACCTTAATCATTGTACTAAAGCTCTCCCACCAGCACAAACTAACTCTAACACTGGTAAGTGGAGCTGAGGACAAGGAACAGACAAGGGCAGGCCACACAGGAGGCAAGTACCCCTTGGCATGGTTCCAAACAAGATACAGATGAAGTTCTTGGGGATACTGATCATTCTAGATATGATTGTGATGGAGATGTGGAGCAGAGTTCTCGTGGCAGTGGGGATGGGGAAGACATGGGGGATGCCCATGATACCTCCTCTCTGATGCTATGCCTGTATATTCAGACTTGGAGACCATTGGATCATTCAGGCTGGGAGGCAAAGGCGTATTAGAAGTGCAGCCCTTGCTGCCCTAACATGGGTACGCACCTGTGACAATCACTGCTATCAATGGGCAAACTATACGGCTGTAATGATGGCTAGACAGGACTGTTTCTTGTGTACTAAGGCAACGCCCTCATACTATGTTGTCCCTAAGCCTTATAACTTGACCACCTGTACTCAATGGTGTTTGCAGCACTCTAGACGATCTCTTAACCCAGGTGATTCATCAACTTCCAGGCAATCCCATTGCCCCTTTTGGTGCCTCCTACTTCAGGCCTCTATGTTCTATCAGCAGGATGACAGGATGGGTAGGCAGCAACTCCAACAGTGGTGTGTTCCACCAGTAAGACTAACTATACATTCCCCTTGGCTGCTTTCAGGATACGTGAAGGGTTGAGTTTTGAATGCTTTAAGCGAAATGGCTCCACACCAGTAAGCTATTTTAAGGGCCTTTGCGGGAATATGATTGAACTCGAGGTGGAAAGCACGTTTGGGGCTGTTTTAAATTCTCAACGCGTCCCACTGACAGATACTTGGTAGCTGTGTGGTAGGAAAGGAGGGTTACGCCCGACGCTGCCCGCTGACTGGAGTGGCAGCTATGCCCATGTAATGCTCCTACACGAGGTAGTTATATCACCACACACGCAGTTTGATAATACATCACAATCAGCTTTGCGCCGAGCTAAGCAATGGTATGTCCCTGATCCGACAATTCGGATTGATAGCATAGGACAGCCAAGAGGTATTCCTAATGAGTTTAAGGCCCGCAATGAGATTGCCACGGGCTGCGAAGCTCTCATCCCAGTAATAGGGGTTAGCAAGAATGCTGAATGGATTAATTACACTTATTACAACCAGCAGAGATTTATCAATTTTACTGACGATGCCCTTGTGGCCTTGGGAGAACAATTGGATGCGACTACCAAAATGACATGGCAAAACAGACAGGCCTTAGAGTGGATACTGGCAGAAAAAGGCTGGGTTTGTGTGATGTTTGGGGAACATTGCTGTACCTTTATACGTAACAACATTAGCTCTGGGGGATCTTTTACTGAAGCAATGGAAAAACTAAAGAATCTAAAATGGGAGCTAAAAGCAGGGTTTGGTCATCAGGCATTTGATTAGCTGAATATATTAGGGTCTTGGGGAGCATGGTTTGTCAAGATTGGTCTTATTGTAGGTGCGGTTTGCTTGTTGTTGCCTTCATCTTTTGTTGTGCTTTATTTTTTATTAAGTCCTTTTTAGTTTGTGTCACTACACGGCAACTTGTGGTCATTTCAGCTACCTCAGGAATTGCTTACTCCTCTGATGGAACCACACTGCTCTATTATTATGATCTAACAACCACCACAGTGCAAGGAACATGTCCACGTGGGGACGTCGATGATACTTCTGAAGAACGTGCAGTTCCTAGATTGTGAGAAATCTTGGGTCTTTTTTCCATTCTGGTTATTGGAGGGCAGGTTTTTGGCCCAAGGGACCCCAGGAATGGAGGAAGAACCCTTTAAGTCTCAGACTCTGAAAATTATTTAGTCCGTGTTGGGACCTATATTGTTTGTATTGGGCACAAGAGAGGCTGAGTTTATTGTCTTCTTTTTCTGGGTGAGACCAGTAGGTCTCAAAGGGGAGGGGAATATGGAAAATAAAGAGCATGAAAGCATGGGAAGGGTTAAAGCATGAAGACCACTAGCAACCTGTGTTCTGTGGAAGGCAGGGGCAGGATGGGATAACCATAGTGGAATGTTCTTACACCAATTAGCAGCATAAGGTTAAGGCTGAAAGGTCACCATGGCAAGATGAGATAACACAAGTAATAAAACAAGTTTCTCTGTTAAGTGTTATTATGACTGGATTGGGACCGTAAATATTTGGGACATGACATTATAATATCTAATTAATAGTTAGTAGAGTCAGCTTGAGACAGGAGACTATTGTAATAGATGGAATAGCTAAATATCTATCATGACAGGTTAGACTTGAATGATCACTGTTAGCAGAGTAGCAATAAATATCTAAACGTGACATTAGAATAACAAAGAGTAGAATGTACAACTAAAGAGATAATGGGAACTAACATCACTGGTTTATTGTGTAGCTAGAGTGAGGTACTTTGATTAATATAGTTGGACATGCTGATAAGCTAACAGAAACATGATTAAAAAAATATAAAAATCCACGGACCCTGAGGTTTGTGGGCATTCGAGAATCAGCTTTCTCACTGTCACGGTTTTTTGTTTGCAAATAAAAGACCTTTTTCTCGCAGAACTCTCTGTGTCTCCTGGTGGTTCTCTATATTTTCTCCACAACAACCTGCTGTGTTTTTCCAGCACCACACTCTTGACTCTGACCTCCAGCTTCTGCAGATCTCATTTTCTCCCAATGAAATCAATCAGTACGTAATTATCACGTTAATCTTTAGGGAACCAGATAGAAGTTTTGAAAGAGTAAACTAGATGAACTATGCTCTTCTCCTGCCCAAAATGTTATTGTGTTACAATTTTCTGGAACTCCCTTCTTAGCAGCACTGCTGGAGTCCCTACACCCCAAAGACTGCAGCAGTTCAAGAAGGCAGGTCAGTATCGCCTTCTCCCGGGCAATTAGGGAGGGACAATAAATGCTGGCCAAATCAGTGATGCTCACATGTGGTGAATGCATTAAAACATTATCTTGACCTAAAATTCCAATTTAAATTTGGCAATCAGATGAATTTGTGGAGACTTTCTTTCACATTTCTAAATTTACATTGTTACTGTCGCTGTAACTTAAGTGCCATCTCAAATTTGGATACGCATATTGAATAAGTGAGTCCATCCCATCCCGGACTGAACTTTCAAAGGACAAGATGATTAGGACCTGTTGTGGGCCAGATTTGAAAATCACAGTCTAAGAGTGAACTTGAGATCCTGATCCCACCAAGGCAGTTTGGATTTTCAAAGGGCTGGCAAGCAATGGGGTTTTGCAGGCAAAGGCCAACTAATACTTCCTTAAGCTCTTTGAGGAGCTTGTTAATAGGCCAACGCAGTTCAGAATAGAACTTTCTGTTTAATTTCAGTGAATATGAACAGTTTGGTGTACATTAGAGTACACATATCAGGTTCACTACAGGGTCAATAGAGATAGTTTATCTGTCTTTGATTTTTCCTGTGCTTTTTTAAAGTGCTGGGATATACCTGTGCTTGTGCTAGAACTTCTCTGTTCCAGTTCAGCCCAGTGGATGATGCTGACATTCATCTGTTCTCTTCAGCAATGTAAAAACAACAACTCCCAATATAGTTACTGCTTGGGGCAGACAGGCATCTTCCATTCATTGGAGGGACTTGGTGTTGCTGAGCTTGGCCCCCTTGCCAAACTGACCATTTGAATTCATAAACAGCATTGTGTGAGTTACCCTATTGAAGTGTGAGGCTCAATTCGAGACTTGCAACTCTCAAAGTCTGTGGAGTGCCTGAGTGACCCAAAACATTCAACCCATTATATCCTTCTAAAGTCTTAATGTATCTTTTGTCTCCAAGGCCTGTTGTGCTAAGGCTGTTATAAAGACCCGAGGTCAGAGCAACTGGGGAAATAGAATTTAGTCAATTAAATAAATCTGGAATAAAAGACTATGATATGTAATGGTGGTCAAGAAACACATATTATAATTGTTGTTAAAAAAAACTCATCTAGATAATTTATGACTTTGATGGAAGGAAGTCTTCCAACCTTATTTGGTCTGACTTATGTCTGATTCCAGGCACATAAAAATATTCTGAATTTCTCACTGAAATAATCTAGGAAGTTGTTCAGTTCTACCAAGTGGAACAAGCAGTGGTTCACTTCTTTGGCTCTCTTCATATGTGGCTACACCATACTCTGCCTTGACCCTCAGTAATCAAGTAACAAACGTCAATGCATGCTGAGATTCCATGTGTTCTGCTGTTGCAAGTTGTTACTAACCACTCCCTTCACTTGAACTGTGCAATACCACCTGACCCTCATGGATAACTTTATGCAGAAAATCTTCTTTGACCATAAGTCCATCAGGCAGCAGTGTAATGTCACTGATATCCTGTGGGAAAAGTAGATAGCAGATCTTGTAAGTTGATTCCCTGAGCAGACTGTCAAAGTCATTTGACAGAATGCCTCATTATCAGAACTTTTAAACAAACAGGAGATGTAACTTCATTGGTGGTGAGAAGGAACATTCCTGTCAGGTCCTTCCTGCTTGCCCGGTGTCTTATGCTCTCTCTCTCTCTTTCTGAACATTGATTGCAAGACAGCTGCAGTGGTCAACAGACTGGCACCCAACTCTTTCTGGAACATACCTTTGCAAAACAGATCTGGAAAGTGGCTTTCATTGAGGTTCATTCTGAATGTCTCCAATACTGTGGTGTTCTGTGCTCTACTGATTTATCCCAGGGATCACACCAAGATAAACATCAATGGAATCCACAGAACCTTCAATATAGTGATAAATGCTCTTTGGTCTGCCTAAAACTTACACACTGAGAAATTGGAAACCATGTAAAGTCTCTCAGGCTGCATGGTTGACATGAAATTAATATTGTAAATTTAAACTGTAATTGTAAGTGTACTGATGCAGCTCAGGGTCCCACTTAGAAACTTGTTTTCCTTTGCACTTTATGCAAAGTCAAGAATTGTCACGTGATAGACTTTTATAAATTTTATGAATAAAGTGTGTTTTATACAAAAAAGACAGCTCACCACCGCCTTCTCCAGGACAACTAGGGATGGGCAATAAATACCAGCAACCTCCGTGTCCGGGAAAGATGATATTTTTAAAACAGCTCTGTCCAGACTGATGTAATAAAGCAATGCGAGGTTATTCACTTTGGAAGCAAAATCAAAAAGGCAGATTACTACCTGAATGGCTGTACATTGGGAGAAGGGAGTGTACAGCAGGACCTGGGTGTCGTTGTGCACCAGTCACTGAAGGTAAAAATGCAGGTACAGCAGGTGGTAAAGAAGGCTAATAGTATGTTGGCCTTCATTGCGAGAGGTTTTAAGTACAGGAGCAGGGATGTGTTGTTGCAGTTATACGTGACATTGGTGAGGCCACACCAAGAATATTGATTGTTGTTTTGTTTTCCTTTTCTGATGAAGGATGGTCTTGCTCTCAGGAGAGTGCAGTGGAGGTTTACCAGACTGATTCCGGGGATGGCGGGTCAGATGTATGAGGAGAAATTGACAGGTTAGGATTTTCTTTTGCTCGAGTTCAGACAAATGAGAGGGGATCTCATGGATTCTAACAGGACTAGGCAGAGTAGATGCAGGGAGGATGTTCCAGATGGTGGGTGTGTCTAGAACCAGGGGTCACTATCTGAGGATTCAGGGTAGACCATTTAGGGCAGAGATGAGGAGACATTTCTTTACCTAAAGAGGGTGAGCCTGTGGAATTCATCACCACAGGAAGTATTTGATGCCAAAACATTGAATGTAATCAAGAGGTGGCTAGATATAGCACTTGGGGCGAATGGGATCAAAGGTTATGGGGAAAAAACTGGATTAGGTTATCGAGTTGGAGGATGGGCCATGATCGTGATGAATGGTGGAATAGGCTCAAAGGGCAGAATAGCCTCCTCCTACTCCTATCTTTGATGTTTCTATGTTTCTAAATCCTGCAGTGATTGATTGCCTTAATTTTAAAACAACCGAGATCTTGTGTTTTTTTTAAATTTGTGGTCGGAGAGTCATTAAGAGGAGCAGATGAAGTTTTCCGCTTTATCTTTCAACAATGTTTGTATTTTACATTTGAATTTACAATCCGGCCATAGCTTTTACTTCAAAATCAAATAATGTAAACGTTCACACTTATTAGGAGAAGAGTACATTGAAGATTTTATTTAAAACAAATATGAACCCCAAGCACAGGGGTACATCCTTTCACAAACGTCTTCAGCAATAAGGCCTCAATTCCATAGAGGGCACTACTGCTACATAATGTACTTGTAAACTGCACAGCTTTTCCCTGTGAACTTAGTGATGAATTTAACATCGAGAGAGCTTCAGTCCCAGTGTATTTAACGTAATCGGCTTCAAAGGGTGCTGCAAATTCTAGGCAGCAAAGATTGATTGATGGTGATAGTTTTGCGAGTTTCACTGTAAATCAATTAATATATAGATGGCATAACAGACGGAAGAAAAATAAATCAATTCTACGTCATAATGTGCAGTATTTAATGTTTTAAACACACGTTTGAAATGATGCTCAATTGTAAGCTAACTCTTGGATGGATTTGATTACATTATTTGTTGAATTATTAAAGTAAGAATAGTAGTATCAATAGCCATAATCAATTAATTTTAAAAGGTTATAAATTACCTTGGAAAGCTTTTTTCTGGGTTTCAGAAGTTTAATGTCGACCTAGTGGCAATAAGCTTCAGATGTTCTTTCAGGTAATTTAAAGGTCGAGTGACATCTTTTGATATAGATTTAAAATCTATTTAAATGTTTTACGCAAGCAACATGCAATTAGTTAGTGATATATCAAGGCAAATAACACTCCACTTTCCAAAAAAAACCCACTATTTGTGTTATAAATCACACTTGGATTATGTCAGCATACCAAAGTCAGACTTACGTCATTGCAATTCCATGTTTTTCGAGTATACCGTACACAGAATTCGTAGATGCACTGAGTATCCTCAGAAAGCCTAATACTGCACCTTCAAGCAAGGAAGAAATTCTTCTGTTTACAGAGCATAGACAGTTTCTTGAATCTTCAAATCTCAGGTACCACCTGTATGTAAAATGGTCGCAATGATCTGGATTTGTCTCCGAATTAATTTACAAATAAATTTGAACAGACAGTAAGGGGGCTAATGGGGGCAGCCGCAATGTGAAATAAATCAGGATGAGAGATGATATCTTCTGGTGTCCTTTAGTTGGCAGATGTGGTCATAATATGACCAATACCTGCCAGTTCTATAAAAGCCACACTATACCTCAGCCTCGTTACAGTCTTTAATGTCAAATGGAGTTTCCACAATCTCTCTATTACCGAAGAGGAGAGGCAGTGGCATTGTGGTAATGTCCTTGAGTTAGTAATTCAGAACCCCAGGTTAATGTCTCAGGGGTTTGAATCCCCTCATGACAGATCATCATTGTTGTTGATTCTTAACTGCCCTCTAGATTGCTTTGCCCCGCACCCTGTGAATTTATTTAAAACGTTAGCTCTTACAACTCAAATTAATTTCCTCCAGTTTGTAAAAATACTTATTTAACATTTATAAGTAAATTTGTATATAGATTAATTTCCATGTAATATTTCATCATTTATCAGATTCAGTAACCTTACCAATGATAGTTTTGGAAGATTTTTCCTTGACTTGTCCATGATTTCTTTGGTAGACGGGTGATGTAGTTTGATCTCTGTTCCCACCTATCCCTCACAATTCTTTCAAGATCATTGATTCTCTCTTGGCAGTCATTCCTGTGAATTTCAGAGTTACAATCAACTCTTTGAGCAATGATCAACAGCATGAAATGGGTGTACTGTACTGGATGTATATCGATGCAGTTAATTTGTTACACTGAAAAGTTTATTTTTGTCAGCTTTTGATACCTAGTATAAATTTCTATCTCATTAAAGCATGTGTTATTTAATTGTTTCTTGCGTGCCATTTACTGCCATTCGTCCAATAAAACATTTGATTTGTATACGTGGTGAGCATGGGTACAAGTGTATTTCAATGCGTGAACATATTAAATTTGCACAATATCAACATCTGATTGAATGATTTTAAAACCTGTTTGACAGCATAAATAAAACCACTGGAGCCAATAATAGAAAAGGATCAACTCAGCAGGAATTGCATCATCCCATAGTTACGATTGTATCACTGTCTGCACTGCTGTAGTATCTGACATTGTAGCACCAAACGCCACAAATTTAATGTATTTTTAAACCTCCTTATTGTTGTGTCATGTTATATTTTGTTTTTAAAAATTCTAAATATGATATAAACTAAATTCATATAAGTAATGCTGCCATAGGAAACATCAAAAACTGAACAGACTTTAGAAATTAAACTTAAGTTGAAACCAAAACCAGTGAACTGCACTTACTTGGTGAATGTGTTTACTGTTTACAATATTGTTGCGAGTGATGCACAAATGTGTTCCTCTGAGACAGGCAAGAAGTGGTAAGATAAAGGAACCTTGGATGACGAGAGCGGAGGAGCTTCTCGTCAAAAGAAAGAAGGCAGCTTACGTAAGGTGGAGGAAGCAAGGGTCTTGCTCAGCTCTAGAGGATTACAGGCAGCTGAGGAAGGAGCTCAAAAATGGTCTGAGGAGTGCCAGGAGGGGGCACAAAAAAGGCTTGGCAGGAAGGATTAGGGAGAATCCAAAGGCATTTTACGCGTATGTGAGGAATAAAAGAATGATCAAAGAAAGAGTAGGGCCGATCAGGGATAGCATAGGGAACTTGTGTATAGAATTTGAGGAAGTAGGGGAAGCCCTAAATGAGTTTTTACTTCTGTCTTTACTGAAGAAAAGGACCTTGTAGTGAATGAAACCATTGAGGAGCAGGTAGATAAAGATTGAGGAAGCTGATGTGTTGAAAATTTTGACAAACATTAAGATTGACAAGTCGCCAGGGCCAGACCAGATTTGTCCTCAGCTGCTTTGGGAAGTGAGAAATGTGATTGCTTCACCACTTGCGAAGATCTTTGCATCCTCGCCCTCCACCAGAGTCATACCTGAGGACTGAAGGGAGGCAAATGTAATACCTCTCTTCAAGAAAGGAAAAAGGGAAATCCCCGGCAATTACAGACCAGTCAGTCTCACGTCTGTCGTCTGCAAGGTGTTAGAAAGAATTCTGAGGGATAGGATTTATGACCATCTGGAAGAGCATGGCTTGATTAAAAGCAGTCAGCACAGCTTTGTGAGGGGCAGGTCATGCCTCACAAATCTTATTGAGTTCTTTGAGGATGTTACTAGACAGGTTGATGAGGGTCGAGCGGTGGATGTTGTGTATATGGACTTCAGTAAGGCATTTGATAAGGTTCCCCATGGTAGGCTCATTCAGGAGGTCAGGAGGAATGGGATACAGGGAAATTTAGCTGTCTGGATACAGAATTGGCTGGTCGACAGAAGACAGTGAGTGATAGTGGAAGGAAAATATTCTGCCTGGAAGTCAGTGGTGAGTGGTGTTCTACAGGGCTCTGTTCTTGGGCCTCTATTCTTTTTAATTTTTATTAATGACTTGGATGAGGAGATTTAAGGATGGGGTTAGCAAGTTTGCAGACGACACAAAGGTTGGAGGTGTCGTTGACAGTATTGAGGACTGTTGTAGGCTGCAGCGTGACATTGACAGGATGCAGAGATGGGCTGAGAGGTGGCAGATGAAGTTCAACCTGGATAAATGCGAAGTGATGCATTTTGGAAGGTCAAACTTGAGTACAGGATTAAAGAAAGGATTCTTGGCAGTGTGGAGGAACAGCAGGATCTTGGTGTGAAGGTACATAGATCCCTTAAAATTGCCACCCAGGTGGACAGGGTTGTTAAGAAAGCATATGGTGTTTTGTTTATTAACAGGGGGATTGAGTTTCATTAACAGGGGGATTGAGTTTAAGAGCCATGAGATCTTGTTGCAGCTCTATAAAACTTTGGTTAGACCGCACTTGGAATACTGTGTCCAGTTCTGGTTGCCCTATTATAGGAAAGATGTGGATGTTTTGGAGATAGTTCAGAGGAGGTTTACCAGGATGCTGCATGGAATGGAGGGCTTATCTTACGAAGAGAGGTTGACTGAGCTTGGACTTTTTTCATTGGAAAAAAGAAGGAAGAGAGGGGACCTAATTGAGGTGTACAAGATAATGAGAGGCATGGATAGAGTTGATAGCCAGAAACTTTTTCCCGGGGCAGAAATTGTTAACAGTTTAAAGCTGTTTGGTGGAAAGTATAGAGGGGATGTCAGAGGTGGGTTCTTTATGCAGAGAGTTGTGAGAGCATGGAATGTGTTGCCAGCAGCAGTTGTGGAAGTGAGATCATTGGGGATATTTAAGAGCCAGCTGGACATGCATGTGGTCACAGAAATTTGAGAGTTCATACATTAGGTTTACCTCACATGAGGATCAATGGTCGGCACAACATCGTGGGCTGAAGGGCCTGTTCTGTGCTGTACTGTTCTATGTTCTATATTAATTGAAAGCATTGTTTAAAAGCTCTTGACAATCCTGTTTAAATAAGAATTAATAGAAAGTTTGCAAAAATTATTGTAAATGGGCCCTAATTTAACAAACAAATTTTCAATTAGTGAATTGTTTCTTATTGGTTTACAGTTGGAAACTTTAGTCATGGGCTGTTTTTGAAAAACATTTATACCCCCTGTATATGGCATGAGGGTATCACCAGCTGGGTTGTACTCATCCCTAATCACCCAGAGGGCAGTTAAGAGTCAGCCACATTTCTGTAGGTCTGGAGTCACACGTGTGCCAGACTGGGTAAGGATGGCAGTTTCCTTACCTAAACAGCATTTGTGATTCAGATAGGCTTTTTCCCCCAACAATGGTTCCATGATCATAATTAAATTCTATGCTTCCAGATTTTTGTGAATTGAAATTCCACCATCTGAGATTGGGATTTGAATGCAGGTCCCACGTATACTATGTGTGTTTCTGGATTAATAGTCTAATGATAATACCACAAGGCCATCACCTCTCTTATTTTTGCAGTCCATTAAAATATAGGCATTTTCACAACACAAATCCAACAATTAGAATCAAGATTTGGAGGTGCCGGTGTTGGACTGGGGTGCACAAAGTTAAAAATCACACAACACCAGGTCATAGTCCAACAGGTTTAATTGAAAGTACTAGCTTTCAGAGTGCTGCTCCACAACCACCTGGTGAAGGAGCAGTGCTCCGAAAGCTAGTGCTTCCAATTAAACCTCGTTGATTATAACCTGGTGTTGTATGATTTTTAAATTAGAATCAAACGGCGTTGATATTGAGTAATCATTTGTAAGTATGAAGTGGGTTTACCACTATACTTTTACTTGGACAATTGTTCTAAATTTTTGAAAGAATTGTTAGGGAATACACATCCGACTATCTCTGTTGGTTACATTAATGAGCAACCAATCAGCAGTGGGCGTTCCATGCCGGGTCAGTTTCTGACAGCATTTTATTTAGTATTAAAGTAAGGTGCAGTGGTATTTCTCAGATGGGCATTTAAGCCACTAAAGGAACTGATATGCCTGGTCAGATGATGAAGAGATTATTTATTCAGTGTTGCAAATGAAGCGGCTGCCTGCTCAAGGAATTTAAATCAATAAAAAGCACTATATCTTCAATTTATTCAGTTTTCCATTTTGCTACAGATTATTCTGCATCCTTTTGCCATGTGTCAGTACAACACAAATAATGTATTTTCTCCATCTGCATGGTGGATTATGTATTCACTGAAAATGCAATGGATATTTAAGTGGGAGGGCTTTGGCATAACCATCTCCTTCCTAAATTCCGATGTTCATCCATTAGGAAGATCAAGAGATTTTTTTTGCCTGTGCTGAATTATCTCACCTTACCAGGACTGTGCCCCAGGTAAAGAAGGAGAAATACCAAAAACTTTCCATTTTGGAAAAGTGCCAGATGATAACTGATAAATGCAGAACTGTATTTGAAATTATTGTCTTAAGGAGAGGAGGGAAAAATCTAGCAGTGAAATGTGGTGGAAAATCAATTGTATTTGTTGATATGTGGTGCGTGTGTGGGTTACGGTATTCACATTAAAAAGAATATTACAATCAAGTGAAAACAACAAATGCTGGAGATCACAGCGGGTCAGACTGCATCCATGGAAAGAGCGCAAGCTAATGTTTTGAGTCTAGATGATTCTTCATCAAGTACAATTAAGTGCCCTAGATTTCCTCTCTCACATGCTTACAGAAACAAAACAATCTGGGTGGTAATTGAGGCAGCTCTGGCTTCTTGCCTGTTTTTGTTCATCCGAATTTTCTTTGTGTTCGAGACTCAGTATTTATTTGTTAGAAATGAAGGAAATAAATATGGTATTTCCTCACCATATGCTTCTTGGTAAAGGTGGGTGCAAGGGATGGCTGTGGGAAAGGGACACTTACGATTTAAAGTCCTTTTTCCTGTTGTAAACATCACTCTGGTTTAAAATCAGGTGTTTTTTTCCTTATTTTTGAAACTGGTGACATAGTCAACCTGCTTACCTTGCCATGAGGTGTGCTGTGCAGTTTCCACACCTGAGGCCAGTGCAGTAGCTCCTGTCCAAAATAAATAAATCCTCCTTCCCTAGAATCTAGGCTCAAATATGATGTGTACAGAAGTCAGTTCTCACTGAGGAGTTGTGGCAGAGAATAAATTGGATGCCTGACATTCATCAGCTGGTGCAGGAACTAGCAGAAACCCAATGGAGTAAAGCTAACCTTGTTTATTTTTTGGAATCCACATGACAGTAGATATGAGGCTGCAAAAAGGCAAAGCTCTAAGCTATTGTGATATCAAAAACAATGTGAATTATTATATTCTATTTGCAAGGTACAGTGCAGGTCCAGCATTGATTAGTCATCTCTGCTTGATGTGAGAGCAGACTTCTAGATGTTTAGACTGGTCACAATAGAGCAGTACAGAAATTGACATATTGGCGATTTCTACAAGAGGTTAAAATAGTTCTTGTTTGTAATCCATCATCTTGGGGAATATGATGTTAATTGCATTCTGTATTTCATTGCACATGCAAATCCCTTCACAAGAGGTCAGAGCTAATTCCATTCTTGACAATGAAAACATGGGACTCTGACTTTTTGGAGGTGAATATTGGTCAAACTATTAATGTATTATTTTAAAATTCATTTTAAAGCTTTTTTTTTGAGACGGTAGAAGCATTAAGCTATGAATTAACACGATTAACGCAGTGGCCAAAGAAACTTCGTAAGAGCTTGTTAATGCAATCATACGGCTCAATGCTGACAATTATGTTTAAATACGGCTGGATTAATGATGAAAGAGCTTTCACTTTCAACACCACAAAAGTATTGGATAAACTCAAAAGGTCAGGCAGCATCTTTAAAGAGAGAGCGAAGTAGTTAATATTTCGAATATGACTTCTTCAGAGTGTTTATTTTTGTAGTGTCAGACTGTATTTGTGACATTCTGCTTCAGGCAATTTTACTGCTGGAACTAGGGTCGGTGATAAAAGAGCACAGCTTGAATGCATGCTTGAGGTTCTGCTAAACTAGAATATTAAGAAGAAACATCTTAACACGACAAAAGAGTGAATAGTAATGTTGCAACAATCTAGGAAGTCCTGGCCACTTCTCGGATGCCACTTTTTCGCTGGGCTTAAAGCGCTCACATCAGAGACTCCTCTAACTAAAGTGAACCCCTTGGATTCAGTATCCTGGGGTGAAAGGTTTCTGCTGTTATTACACGCGGTGAGCCTCAAATCGAGGTTAAGGTTCCACCGCACCTTAAGGAAGTGTTCTATATTCCACAAATCCCACCAGGAGGCGTTCGAGCACAAAAACGCTGCTTATTTTGAAACTGCAATGTAATGAAGTTGAATAGTTTTTTTTGTCAGCTGTGCTGTGTAAGATAGTCATGGTCATTCAGATTTCTGTTGATTGAATCTGTGCCTGACAGTGGCTGGATTTGGTGCAAGCCTAAGAGAGCAGTGATAAATAGCAGCACGGTGGCTCAGTGGGCAACACTGCAGCCTCACAGTGACCCAGGTTCGATTCCAACCTCTGCTGCCTGTCTGTATGGGAGTTTGTACAGGTTTCCATCCACAGTCCAAAGATGTGCAGGTTAGGTGGATCGGCCATGTTAAATTGTCCATAGTGTCCAGGGATGTGCAGGCTAGCTAGATTAGCCATAGGAAATGTAGGGTGACAGGGATGGGTCTGGGTGAGATGCTCTTCGGAGGGTCGGTGTAGACTTGTTGGGCCGACTGGCCTGCTTACACATATAGGAATTCTACAAAATACATTGTAAATAACACGACCCAGGGTGACCACTGGGGCTGTATGTCTCCAACAGACAAGGCAACTGGCTTTTCCAGGGCAAAAGTGAGGACTGCAGATCAGAGTATAGATTAGAATGGTGCTGGAAAAGCACAGCAGGTGAAGCAGCTTCCGAGGAGCAGGAGAATCGACGTTTCGGGCAAAAGCCCTTCATCTGGCTTTTTCAATCGATGGCAGTAATTCAACTCCACACTGCATTAAAGTGCAGCGCCCCTTCCCACATACACTCGGACGGGGAAAAGGTCTATATAATAGCTGGAGGGGGGGAGGTTTCTGAGCCCCTCAGCATATTGAATCTTAAACAAAACCGTGCAGGCTGAAATGTCAGAGTTGGATGAGTCCTTGCCGATGGGCTCGCTGTGTAGTTTCAGCAGGCTGCCGATAGGGGCTGACTGTCTGTCAGTCGCTGCTTTGTCCAATCCCAGCACTGTGCAGAAGGAGAGAGCTCCCCAGCACCACCGCCCATGAAAGATCACACTGACAGCCTCGGCTGATTCAAGAGTTCGCCGCACCGCTACGTAAAGTGGCGTTTGGTACGTGTCGGGCCGATTGTACAAGAGCCAGAACAGACCCAACAGGAGGCGATTGAACCCTCCGTTCATTGCCACGCTTTCAGACCCCGACGCTGCGCATTCATTGCCGGGAAAGCGTTGTGTTCTGATCCAGCGAGTTTCAATTTCCATGAGGTACTGTGGAAATGTTTCCAGTCTGGAACAAGGGTTAATTTTTCACCTAAAAGCGCCGATTATGGGGTGTATAGGCTCCAAAACAACTATTGGTAAGCTTTGCTTTCTTATTGTGGCCAAGAGCAGGGTGTACCCCTGATGCAGTAAATCATGAGCAAAGGGCTGTAGGCAGCTGCTCCTCGGTTGGGGAAGAGCAGCCGAGCTGGGTCCTGGCTGCAGTCTAGGGTTAAGCGGATCGCTCTGCACGGTTAATGTTCACTAACACGATTGGACATGAGGCTGGCTTCTAGAAGCAGTATGTTGTTTGTTTGGTGTACATCTTGTTAAACAACCGCACACCGTGAACTGCATGAACCCGCGCATTTTAAGTGGACACTCTAAGTCTGGCTTTGCACGGAATCAATTGGCACGCAAGCCAAATTTCCATTAGCAGGGAACCTTCCCCATTCTCTCAGCGCCTGCGAGTTATTCCTTGCTCTCCTGCAACACTGGCGATGGGGTCAGAGTTGCTTTAATTTTAATAAGCACCTCTGAAACAATTTGTCTCAAATCAACCGTTTGCAATCTTCCATTTCTCAGCAACTGCTTGACCTGAGTCGGCGGTAGCAATGTTCAAATCCGTGAGCGCCCATATTTCAGCATCAGACTGACCACATGGACAGCGAGGGCAAGGCTGTCTTTGACTTTGTTTACCGAAGCTGGGGCTGAAGAAGCGGCGGGATGTATATCGTCTGAAATACTTCGGCACAAATCCGAGATTGAGAGTCTGGAAACACGCTGGTGAAAATGAACGAGAGAAAGGGAGCAGGCTCTGCCAACGGAACGGAGTGAAGCCCGTCTCATTTAAATGTTTAAATATCCCTTGCAGTTTCAAAGAAGCATGTCACATTACAGGGTAAGATCATCTTACCCGATCAAGTGTACTTCACATCCCAGCAGTGTTTACACTTGCTTTCTCAAGAAAGGTGCGAGCTAGTAGTAAGATTGTCTGTCTGCGTGCACGACGCTGTGCAATATTGTGATCTGAAGTCAATCCTGGCGCCTGCGGCTAATTTGAGAGGCCTTGAGGAAATTAGGTGCGGCGGACAAATGAAGTTTATCGAACCATTGGTTCCCGGGACTGAACTAGGAATAGCAGGCCAGCCAACCGTGGAGAGAATTGGCGACGGCTACAGCCAGCGACATGTTTCCTTTGGGCGTGGCACATCTTGAAGCGGCTTCCCATCTTCCATGGCCGGCACATCTCACAGTGCCCAACCCCTCTCCCACACACACACAGCCGTACACAGAGCCGCTGATTGGAGAATGATCCAACACAGGCCCGCATCTCTCAGCTTGGCCCAAGCTGACGTTCCTACAAAGGCTAGGCGGAGAATCCCTACGGCGTGGAAGCAGGCCCTTCGGCCCATTGAGTCCAGAACGACCCTCTGAAGAACATCTCATCCAGAAACCCCCTCCCCCGAGCAAACTCCGCACAGTCACCCAAGGCTGGGATTGAACCTGGGTGCCTAGCACTGAGAGGCAGTTTAGCTAACCATGAGCTACCCAGATGTGGAGCCAAACAAATCCAAATCAATGAAGCCTTGATCAACACATGATAATATATTCTGCCATCGGGAGATGTCTTCACACTAGCTCCGAGTTGTCCAGACTCCTCTTCCTGGCTTGTTCCATTGCTATTACTAGAATAAATGGCGTTTCTATTTTGTTTTCTTAAAATGATGTTTCTCACGCATTTAGACCAAGTTAGCACAATTTTGATGCAGCTATGTGAAAACAATCTAGATTTTTCATCGCCCAGCCTGTGAGATGTTTGCTGTGGGTTACTAGCACAGATTAGGCAGTAAATCGCTGAGCTTCAAGTGTTGTAGATTTTCCTCACGTTCTGTACGGATAATTCCGGTTTAATCTCAGAATACTGCGGGCAGTAAGAAGCGGCCATTTTCTCTCCAGGGAGCGTTAAGAATTGACATCCATAAAGAGTACGGTTGCCATGAAAACTGCTCACACATAGTTACACCGGAGGCACTCGATCGCCCTTTGTTAGATGGATAAGATCCTGAGGGAATACTTTGGATGCGTCGCTTCGTGTTTGTGTGTGTGTGGGGGGGTTTCTCTTTTGTCTAATTCTGAGAATTGCAGGTTTATTAAGATTGCAGCCAGGAGACGTTGTTATTAAAGTTCCTACTTTTAATGAAAAGATGTCACCTATGGAACTGCAATCATTTCATTGATAAGATTGAAGAGCCTTCAGACAGCCCAGCGGTGCCGAAAGGACAGCAAATGCTTGACTTTTCCAGATCAACTCATATTCAGTGATCGGAACAAAGCTGTGTGTGTGGAAGTGGGTGTGTGCAGGTTAATTTTTCTTGCATCGGTAAATGCCCACGTATAGCGGTTATATTCATAGCTTCTCTGTGTTTTCCCGCCTCCTTTTTGTGTATGAATAAACCTCAGTTGGTCTTACAGCTGCATGGGCTGAAATGGAAATGCTCGCCTTGTGGAGTCGCCTGCTCGCTTACCACTCTCACCTGAACTTCCATCTGCGTGCAGCCAGTGTGTGTAGTCTTGAGGTCTGGGGAGGCAGGCTGTATCATACAGGCCTTTGAGGGACTATGCCACTGACTTCGGAAAGTGGAAGAATACTTGTTGGTCTGCTTGTATAATTGCGTTGTTGTAGTGACAGATTACAGGAAAGATTTGCTGAAATGACGTGATTGTAAAGGAAAGGATGGTAATAACGCGGAAATATTTGCACGTTGTTAATCAGTAAAAGGAAGAACGGTAGAACATGGTATTATCCAATGCCGAACTTCACCCAAATGTGCTTTTTCTGTTTAACTTTCTGGGGATACGCTTTAACTAGATACAAAGCGTATCTCGGACTAGTAGCCAGATAGAAGGACGATGTCCTGTTTGCGCTATTAACCAGTTAGGAGTCTTTCAGAAATAAGAAAAGTTCAAGCATGGGATAAAGCAGTGGATCATTCTGAAATTCTCCCATTTTGGCATTTAGTTGTATCGGAGCAGTTGCATTATATGTCTCTGTTGACACATCAGCCATTCTGACAGAAGAAGCTTCTTCAGAACATCTGTTTCAAAGTTGTTTTTCACTAAATCCCTTCAGTGTGGGTTGGCCCTACTTTCCAGATCTACTTTGAGAAAATGTGCTGCCTGTAAATCGCGCAGATAAAGAACGGGCGGTTACTTCCACTGACAAGTAACAAAACGGAGAAAATTCATTTCAATCGATTTGTCTTTCCCAGTGTAATTATGGTGTTGGCATAATCTTTTATTGTAATCGCTCAGGTCAGTCTATTCAATGACAAACATGGGCCTGTTTGTGTTTGACTTATAGAGTATGTTATTTCTATACGGACTGTAATCTGGATCGGCGTGGTCTTTTACAAGCGCAAGGTGGTAAAGTGCAGCTGTGCAGAAATTATCTTCATTACGGACAATGCTCCCTCCACATCTTTCACTGACACATTTCTAATTAGAAATGGCGGGGTATGGTGATGGGAGCTGACAAACAATCGATATCTGATTTCTACTTTTACACAGGTTAGAAAAAAAAACACTTCGGAGGTGCTCCGTTTTAGCGACAGCCTGATTTGTTTAGGTTTGCAAAGTTATAAACATACATCTAATAACAAAGACAGTGTTTATTCGACCATGTTAATTGTCTCACATGATTAGATGAGCAGGAGCAATGCAGTTATTCTTGCTATTTTAGAAACAGGAAAAACAAACCTCAGGCCAGAGGTGTGTTGGGGGAGAGCTGACGGCCCGTGATTAATTATTAAACATTACCTGCGTAACTCCAGCCATGTCAATGTGCTCAAAGTGTTGTTTCCAGCCCATTGTGTGGACCCGATGGAAATTTCAATGAGACGTTACTCTGAGTATCCAGAGCCTGCGTGTTGAGATTGCTTGCTGTGCACCTTGCTTCCTTTATACACTGCCTGTGTGGCAGTTGCAAATAAAATTGCAAATCGATTGGTTTCCTTGGCAACCTGCATTGCCGTGTTCCAGTATTGTGCTAATCTGCCCTGAATCTCAGCACGCTATTGTGTTTTGGAGAGAGCAAGTCACCAGGGCTGTTTAGACCGGCGCACATAAGGCAAAAGAAGATGCTGCGATAGCTACCACTGTTTTACAAACACATTGATTCAAATACATCGAATTAATTTGCAAGATACAGGGACTGGAACAACAAGGCAGTGCTCCTTTCTTAAGTTTGTTTTGAAAACACGTATGTATTTAATCTGTTAAAACTTCGAATTTGGAACTTGCTTGGTATTATGGCATGTGGCTTTAATGTTATGTCAAATTCGGAAGATTCGGGGACCCCCCCACCACCCCGAAACAACTAGTTGTACATTTCACCTTTGCTAAACACCGATTTTCTCAGTATCCTGGATGAATGTAGTGTTGCATTCTGTCTTCCACAGTGGCAGTTGATACTACCTTACGTGTGGAGTGGAAGGAAGTGAAGTCAGCGGCAGCTCTCTTGCCATTGGGAAACACTACGACCTCTCTAGTACGAAGGCTAGCACACCAGACATCAATAGAGAGCCCGGAAACTGCTGAGGTGCTGCTTTTTTTTCTTTTGGGGTGTACAGTTCTAGAGCAAAAGAAGTAACAATAAAGCCATGATTGCAATACAGCGGTACAGATTTTACATTTTTGCCTGACAAATCATAATTTCTCTATAGTCTCTATTGTGGAGGAACCTGAGGAATCAGATGCTTAAATTATTTGAAAAGTTTTTGGAAAGCTTGATTTAAATGTTAAAAATCTAAATAATTGACATCAATCTTTAACTAAAAGAGATTTCCTTTTGAAGTATTTTCTAGTTTGACTTTTCTGTTAGGATGCATGGACTGGCAGTTGAACGACAAAATGGATGGTCGTGGATTCTAGTTTTGGAATGGAAGACAATCTTTTCAGAATTTTCTATTTATTAATTTAAAGGCATCTCTTTGGATATCAGCAGCCAATCATTATGAGCATATTTTGAAATACTGAGCCAGTCTGACTAAACTTTCACCTTGTATAGTGAAAAATCTACACACTGTGTCAAACACAATAATATGTAAAAAGCTTGGCAGCAGGGTTTCTCATACAGTTTTACTAGTTGGTTCAGATTATGGCTAATTGAATAACTGGAGATAAATGAACATACTTATCACAATTTTACTAATAAACCTAATTTTCTAACACTAATATACACATAGTTTGTGAGTTTTATCCATTTTAAAAAATTCTGAATGTTGCTGTTCTAGAGGTGTCTAATTTTGAGTTTCATAATTGTTCTATGATCTCAATATTTAGATCTAGAAATGCAAATTCATGTGACTAACATCTAACAGATGCGCTGATAATAATCAACATAATAACCGATTATGCAAACTCCCAACATCTCACTCATATGTTCCATTAAGGCTAATTCTTGTTGCCATCCTGTACCTCAGCATTGTTTTTTGTTGAATCAATGTATAATTGATCTTATTCTAAGAGAGCAAGCCCAGAACATTTTGATTTTTTTTTGTTTTTCTGTGTAACCCATTATTTACTGTGACACTTCTTTTGTGAATAGAAAAACCTTCCTGTGTCCTTAGAACTTCAGAGAGCACCTCAGCTAACTTCGGTAATTATTTCAGTTCTAGGTAGCTGTTCTTAATATAGTTTCTATTTATCTTTCCATTTTATAAGTCCAATAGATATCTATAAAGAAGAGACAATTTTCAGCAGGGATTCTTGATTCCTTTGGTAACATACTGATTTGAAGTTACTCTTCATTCTCTCTTAATGCAGTTAAGAGAGAATGCCTAAAATGAATTTTTTTTTATGAGTACATTCTCCACAATTCTTGAAATTCCCAACAAAATCAAGAATTTTGTGTCTGTGTTGATTGAAGAATACCTTGAAAAGGGAGCACGTTCTCATTTTCGGGTTTCATCGTTGGCAGACAAGGCAATTCGAGGCACCACCGAACCAATCATAACAATGGCTCAGAAATTGTAGTGGCAAGTGGACAAATGGCACCTGTTTTAATGTGCTTGAGGCCTTAAGGCATAGGAGCAAAAGCAGGCCATTCAATCCATTGAGTTTGTTCTGCCTTTCAATTGATATTTTGGTTGATCAGATAATCTTCAACCCACTTTCTTGTAATATCGCCATATTCCCGATTTTATTTGACTGATGAAATATCTGTTTTCCTCAGTCTTGAATATTCTTTATGATCCAGCTTTGACAGCTCTTTGTGGCAAAGGATTCTACAGATTCACTGTCCTCTGAGAGAATAAATTTCTCCTCACTTCCATCTTAAATTTGCAACCCCTACTTAATGATATTTTGCAGGGCTGGTTGCTGCAAGTGCAGGATGGCAATAGTATAGTGTCTGGGATCCAGGAAAGGAAATTTATTTCCATAATCAACAAGATTGAAGGATTATGAAATTAACAGCATAAGGTCTGAACAAGAAAGTGTGAGAATGGTAAATTCAAAGGTACATGGAGAAAAACAAGTGGTTGAATTAAAAGAGAACAGAAGAGGCAGAAATCTTTTTTTTAAAGAATTAATAATAAAAATTTTAGCAACAATTAAACCAGAAAGCAAAAGACTCTGCATATGTAATAGTTCATTTTCAGTACTCAAAGAGTTGATCTGCAGGAATTAACATGCATCGCATTATTAAACTTGTACTTGAAATAAACTTGGCATAAAAATTAAAGGAATTCCATAATATTCAATGCATTTGATTGGAGACTTGGCAGGGTGATGATTTTTCTTGTGAAACAAAAGGCACAGCCAGGATAGCTGTGCCATTTGAACCTCAAATACGGAGAGCACAATAACTTTGCAGTTAAAGTTGCTATTCTTGACTCATTGTATTTTAGCCCCTCTTCATAAAGCTACTTGAACTCTGGGTCAAAATGTGACAATTATCAACTTCCTACACCAACTTCAGTGGCTGCATTCAACAAAATTGATTTTTATGCAAAGATAACTTGAGTTAATGTTCTTTTTCACTCTTTGCCAATAAATTTGTGGACTGAATTGACTTCCCATTATAGAATTAGACTAAGTGTCATTCCATTGTGATTATAAAATGAGTTGAAAATACGTTCCATTGGTTTATCTCCCCAAGAAGTGATGGTGAGAAATGAACCCCCCCTTAGAGTCGTTTCCTCTATCTAATGAGCTTTTTTTGTTTAGTTAGAATCAATTGAGCTGAATGAAGAAATGTTTCTTCTTACAATAGTAATATATTTAATTTTTTTATTGTATTTCATGACCAGTTAGCAAACTTTAACATTAGAGACAATAAGGAATGGTGGGAAAGTGGAAATACTTAACTTTTTTTAATTAACAATTTCTAATAAGGCACAGCAAATAAAAGATGATAAAGGCAATGAGCTGGAAACCTACATAGCAGTAATGTTTTAGTACTTATTGTTTTACATTTTAAAATTTTATTCATGCAATAATACATAACATCATTGGTGTAACTTTGCAGAGTGTGAGATGATGAGTTTAAAATTGCTCAAGGCATACAAATTCCTTGGAAATGACAGAACTGTAAGAAAGGGTGAATATTTCATATTTCAGCTGGCCATATTAAAAAGACACAATCTAACAAAGAAAATCACGGAACCTTTCTCATTGTATTGGACCGTGATATTAACATATCTGCATTACGTGGTTCCTATAAAAATCTATCTGAGATTTAGAAATATCTTGAAAGCCTAGGGGAGTTGGGACTCATGTGGAAAACAGATCCTTTGGGACTGAAAAGATGATTCTTGCAAATGAGCTGCAGAATAAACAAGCACAGAATGTGTTTAAATGTTGGTGGATTGCATGCAGATGTTAGATTGCAGCACCTTTTAGATTTTTAAAAATAAATTTGTTATCTCTGTAAAATTCAGCTATATTAGAACCGATTATCACGAGTGTCTACAGAAAGGAATACATTTTGAATGCATCGCTTTTAATATTCTAAGTGCAGCTTTGATTTAGAAAATCTATAAATTGGATCTATTTTTATATGTAGTCAAGAAATTACTTGTTAGATAACTTGGGGAACAATAATGAAGAAATAAAAATTAAACAGCAATGGAAAAAGTGTTGAATGCATCATCCAGCTAGCTCAGTAATTTACTATTAAGATATTTCCTCCTCTGAAGTCTGATCACTGTTTGCTTATGATTCGACGGGTCTGGTCCCTTGCACAGATGTTGAACTGAAACACTGGACATTTGTAGGCTGCTTGATCATGATTATTAGGGTTGAAATCAGATAAGTTCCATCCCCCCCCCACCTAATATACTAGTGTACCATTTCCATAAATAGTCACCGAATACCTTTATTTTAACACATCGTTCTTATCTCTGGTCCGAATCAGGAACAAGAAGTTCTGATTTAGGGTTGCACCAGTTGTCTCTAGCTAAGATCAACTAATTTAGCAGACTAAGATCTGTATTATTCAGTTTCATACTGGATAGTACATTTACCCATTGGTTTTGTACTGAGCTGACAAGATTGTAGCATTTTTTCTATGCAGTAGAAGAACTGTTCTGCTATTCATTGCTTAGCCAGTGGGTGGCTCCTTAAACAACAATTTGTGGAGCATAGCAACTGCAATACATTTTACAATAATGCTGGATTATGTCTTATAACATTAGGATTTAGACAAGGTGCTTTTCAAATAGTGTTCGTCTCCTCCCTTTCAGTTTTACATTTCAAACAAGAAGCCAGGGCTAATAAGTAGATGCAATTCACAATTAGATGTCTGACTGGTAAGACCAGAAGACAAGAAAATATAGGAGCAGATTTAGGCCATTTGACCCATAGAGTCTGCTCCATCATTTGATCATGGCTGATATGTTTCTCAATCCCATTCTCCCATCTTTTCCCCCTTCCCACTACCTTAAAACCCCTTACTATTCAAGAGCCTATCTACCTCTGACTTAAATACACTCCATGAGTCGGGCTCCACAGCTTTCTATGGCAATGAGTTTCACAGATTAGCTACCCTCTGGCTGAAGAGGTTTCTCCTCATCTCAGTTCTAAAGAGTCTCCCTTCACTCTGAGGCTATGCCCTCGAGTGATAGTCTCTCCTACTATTGGAAACACCTTCTTCACATTCATTCTAACCAGGGACCTCAGTGTTCCATAAGTTTCACTGAGATTCTTCCTCATTCTTCTAAACTCCATTGAGTACTGTCCTAGAGTCCTGAACTGCTCCTCATATGACAAGCTCTTCATCCCTGGGATCATTCTTGTAAACTTCTCCTGAACTCCCTCCAAGGCCAGCTCATCCTTCCTTAGATACAGGACCCAAAACTGCTCACAGTATTCTAAATGTCATCTGACTAGAGCCTTACACAGCCTCAGCAGTGCATTTCTGCCCTTACATTCTAGTCCTCACAAAATGAATGTTAACATTCATTTGCCTTCCTAACTGCCACCTGAACTCGTATTCTAAATCTTAAGGCAATCTTGAACTAGGACTTCTAATGCTTCAGATTTCTGAAGCCTCTCCTTGGTTAGAAAATAGACTATGCCTCTATTCTTCCTACCAAATTGCATAACCCGACACTTTCCCATATCTTCCATTTCTTTGCCATCTCCAAGTCTGTCCAAGTCCTCCTGCAGCCTCCCCACTTCCAAAACACAACCTGTCCCTCCCCTATCTTTGTGTCATCTGCAAACTCATCAGTGAGGCTCTCAGTTTCTTTGATCAGATCATTAGTCTTTATCATGAACGGTCCTAACACTGATCACTGTGAACTCCACGAGCCACCAACAGCCAACCTGACAAAGACCCCTTTATTTTAGATCAGAGTGGTGCTGGAAAAGCACAGCAAGTCAGGCAGCATCCGAGGAGCAGGAAAATGGATGTTTTGGGCAAAAGCCCTTCATCAGGAATAGACTGATTCCATTAGGAATACTCTATTCCTGATGAAGGGCTTTTGCCCGATATGTCGATTTTCCTGCTTCTCGGATGCTGCCTGACCTACTGTGCTTTTCCAGCACCACACTGATCGAAACTCTGGTTTTCAGTATCTGCAGCCCTCACCTTTGCCTCGTTGATTTCAACCTTACTGCGAATCCTCTTGCAAGGATGCCTCTATTCCTGATGAAGGGCTTTTGCCCGAAACGTCGATTTTCCTGCTCCTCAGATGCTGCCTGACCTGCTGTGCTTTTCCAGCACCACTCCGATCTAAACTCTGGTTTCCAGCATCTGCAGTCATCACTTTCGACTAAAGACCCTTTATCCCCACTATTTGCCTTTTGCCAGGCAGCCAATCCTCTATCCATGCCAGTACCTTGCTCCTAACACCATGGGCCCTTATCTTATTTAGCAGCCTCCTGTGTGGCACCTTGCCAAAAGCCATCTAGAAATCCAAATAGAGACATAGAGATGTACAGCATGGAAACAGACCCTTCGGTCCAACCCGTCCATGCCGACCAGATATCCCAACCCAATCTAGTCCCACCTGCCAGCACCCAGCCCATATCCCTCCAAACCCTTCCTATTCATATACCCAATCAGATGCCTTTTAAATGTTGCAATTGTACCAGCCTCCACTACTTCCTCTGGCAGCTCATTCCATACATGTACCATCCTCTGTGTGAAACAGTTTCCCCTCAGGTCTCTTTTATATCTTTCCTCACTCACCCTAAACCTACACCCTCTCGTTCTGGACTCCCCCACCCCTCAGGAAGTGACTTTGTCTATTTATCCTATCTATGCCCCTCATGTTTTTATCAACCTCTGTAAGGTAACCCCTCAGCCTCCGATGCTCCAGGGAAAACAGCCACACCGTATTCAACCTCTCCCTATAGCTCAAATCCTCCAACCCTGGCAACCTCCTTGTAAATCTTTTCTGAACCCTTTCAACTTTCACAACATCCTTCCAATAGGAAGGAGACCAGAATTGCACACAATATTCCAAAAGTGGCCTAACCAATGTCTTGTACAGCCACAACATGACCTCCCGACTCCTGTACTCAATACTCTGACCATAAAGGAAAGCATACCAAATGCCTTCTTCACTATCCTATGTATCTGCAATTCCACTTTCAAGGAGCTATGAACCTGTACCCCAAGGTCTCTTTGTTCAGCGACACTCCCTAGGACCTTGGTGTATAAGTCTTGCTAAGATTTGCTTTCCCAAAATGCAGCACCTCACTTTTATCTAAATTAAACTCCATCTGCTACTTCTCAGCCCATTGGTCCATCTGATCAAGATCTCATTGTAATCTGAGGTATTACTGTCCACTACACCTCCAATTTTGGTGTCACCTGGAAACTTACTGACTTCCAAAGCATTTATATAAATGATGAAAAATAGTGGACTCAGCACGGATCCTTGTGGCACCCCACTGGTCACAGGCCTCCAGTCTGAAACCCTCTGTGTTCTACCTTTGAGCCAGTTTTGTATCCAAGTGGCTAGTTCTCACTGTATTCCATGAGATCTAACCTTGCTTACCAGTCTCCCATAGGGAACCTTGTCAAACGCCTTACTAACGTCCATATAGATCACGTCCTACAGTTCTGCCATCATCAATCCTCTTTGTTACTTTTTCAAAAAACTAAATCAAGTTTGTGAAACATGATTTCCCATGCACAAAGCCATGTTCACTCTCCCTTATTGGTCCTTGCCTTTCCAAATACATGTGCATCCTGTCCCTCAGGATTCCCTCCAACAACTTGCCCACTACTGTCATCAGGCTCACTGGTCTATAGTTCCCTGGCTTGTCTTTCTTAAACAGTGGCACCATGTTAGCCAACCTCCAGTGTTCCGGCACCTCATCTGTGACTATCAATGATACAAATATCTCAACAAGGGGCCCAGCAATCACTTCCCTAGCTTCCCACAGAATTCTAGGGTACACTTGATCAGGTCCTGGGGATTTATCCACTTTTATGCATTTCAAGCACTTACTCCTCTGTAATATGGACATTTTTCAAAATGTCACCATCTATTTCCTCAAATTCTATATCTTCCATGTCCTTTTCCACAGTAAACACTGATGCAAAATACTCGTTTAGTATCTCCCCCATCTCCTGTGGCTCTACACAAAGGCCACCTTGCTGATCTTTGAAGGGCCCTATTCTCTCCCTAGTGACCCTTGTGTCCTTAATGGATTTGTAAAAACACTTTGGATTCTCTTTAACTCTATTTGCCAAAGCTATCTCATGTCCCCTTTTTGCCCTGCTAATTTCCCTCTTAAGTATACTCCTACTGCTTTTATACTGTTCTAAGGATTAATTTAGAGTCATAGAGTCATAGAGATGTACAGCATGGAAACAGACATAGAACTAAAATATAGAACATTACAGCGCAGTACAGGCTCTTCGGCCCTCGATGTGCGCCCCCTGTCATACTAATCTGAAGTCCATCCCACCTACACTATTCCATGTATGTCCATATGCCTATCGAATGATGACTTAAATGCACGTAAACTTGGCGAATCTACTGCCGTTGCAAATAAAGCATTCCATACCCTTACTACTCTCTAAGCCACCCTTCTACGCCCTCATCCAGGTCATTTATAAAAATGACGAACAGCAGTGGACCCATCACCGACCCTTGCGGTACGCCGCTAGTAACTGGACACCAAGATGAACATGTTCCATCAACTACAACCCTCTGTTTTCTTTCAGCAAGCCAATTACTGACCCAAACTGCTATGTCCCCCGAAATGTCGATTTTGCTGCTCGTGGGATGCTGCCTGAATTGCTGTGCTCTTCCAGCACCACTGATCCAGAATCTGGTTTCCAGCATCTGCAGTCATTGTTTTTATCTCTATGTCTCCCATAGTCCCATTCCTCCGCATTTTATATAATAGCCTACTGTGGGGAACCTTATCGAATGCCTTGCTGAAATCCATATACACCACATCAACCGGTTTACTCTCATCTACCTGTTTGGTCACTTTGTCAAAAAACTCAATAAGATTCGTTAGGCATGACCTACTCTTCACAAAACCGTGCTGACCTGTCCATGATCAGATTATTCTTTTCTAGATGGTTATAAATCCTATCTCTTATAACCTTTTCCAACACTTTACCAACAACTGAAGTGAAACCCACTGGTCTGTAATTACCAGGGTTGTCTCTACTACCCTTTTTGAACAAGGGAACCACATTTGCTATCCTCCAGTCCTCAGGCACTATTCTTGTAGACAATGATGATTTGAAGATCAATGCCAAAGGCTCGGCAATCTCTTCCCTTGCTTCCCAGAGGATCCTAGGATAGATCCCATCCGGCCCAGGGGACTTGTCTATTTTCACACTCTGCAGTATTTCTAATACCTCTTCCTTGTGAACCTCAATCTCTTCTAGTCTAGATGCAAGTATCTCTGTATCTTCCTCGCCAACATTTTCATTTTCTATAGTGAACACTGTCGAAAAATATTTATTTAGTGCTTCCTCTATCTCCTCTGACTCCACACACAACTTCCCACTATTATCCTTGATTGGCCCTAATTTAACTCTCGTCATTCTTTTATTCCTGACATACCTATGGAAAGCCTTAGGGTTAACCCTGATCCTATCTGCCAACCCTTCGATCCAACCCATCCATGCCGATCAGATATCCCAACCCAATCTAGTCCCACATGCCAGCACCCGGCCCATATCCCTCCAAACCCTTCCTATTCATATACCCATCCAAATGCCTCTTAAATGTTGCAATTGTATCAGCCTCCACCACATCCTCTGGCAGCTCATTCCATACACGTACCACCCTTAGGTCTCTTTTATATCTTTCCCCTCTCACTCTAAACCTATGCCCTCTAGTTCTGGATTCCCCCATCCCAGGGAAAAGACTTTGCCTATTTATCCTATCCATGCCCCTCATAATTTTGTAAACCTCTATAAGGTCACCCCTTAGCCTCCGACGCTCCAGGGAAAACAGCCCCAGCCTATTCAGCCTCTTCCTGTAGCTCAGATCCTCCAACCCTGGTGACATCCTTGTAAATCTTTTCTGAACCCTTTCAAGTTTCACAACATCTTTCCGATAGGAAGGAGACCAGAATTGCGCGCAATATTCCAACAGTGCCCTAACCAATGTCCTGTACAGCCGCAACATGATCTCCCAACTCCTGTACTCAGTACTCTGACCAATAACAGAAAGCATACCAAATGCCTTCTTCACTATCCTATCTATCTGCGACTGCACTTTCAAGGAGCTATGAACTTGCACTCTAAGGTCTCTTTGTTCAGCAACACTCCCTAGGACCTCACCATTAAGTGTATAAATCCTGCTAAGATTTGCTTTCCCAAAATGCAGCACCTCACATTTACCTGAATTAAAGTCCATCTGCCACTTCTCAGCCCATTGGCCCATCTGGTCCAGATCCTGTTGTAACCTGAGGTAACCCTCTTCGCTGTCCACTATGCCTCCAATTTTGGTGTCATCTGCAAAATTACTAACTGTACCTTTTATGCTCGCATCCAAATCATTTATGTAAATGACAGAAAGTAGAGGGCCCAGCACCAATCCTTGTGGCACTCCACTGGTCACAGGCCTCCAGTCTGAAAAGCAACCCCCCACCACCACCCTCTGTCTTTTACCTTTGAGCCAGTTCACTATATGTAAATAGTTAATTCTATTTTATCTTTATTGCTTTTGCATAAAACACTTTTATTTTATTTTTAAACCTGAATCTGCAGCATTGCATGTTATATTTCAGTAAAAGGCCGCCTTGTTAAAAAAGCCAAAAAAAGACAAAATATGATCTGTCAAGCCAGATTTAAATAATAATATTAGTTTATAGCATAACAATATCACCTCTAATTCAACCAAAATAACCATAACTTTTGTAATCACAGAGTGAAACTTTTCATCCCTTGTAACATGCTATCTGTACTCTTAGAATGATAACTTTTCTGCAATGTGATGTCCTTTCTATCATTGTCCACAGTATCTGGCAGTGGCCTGACCAGTGACTTATAAAGTTCTAGCCTTATGTTTATACTTATATTATATTCCTCGTTTATAAATCCAAGTATCTTAAATTATTTTGTGCATATGGACGCAATGACTCCCTGAACATTAACCCTTTGCTGATCAAATTGTGCTGGTTTTAATCATAAAACTTCTAATTTTCAATCATAAAATTGTAAGTCAAAATGTTACAAATTGATTTTTAGTTCTCTTCCATGCATAGTCCCAGCCAACGTCCCCCCACCCCATTGTTTTTTCTAGCTCGAGCTATTTGCTGTGCTGTTGCCACAAGAAAAAAGTGCAAAGATTTTGTCCTTCATTTCTCAAATAGCTTGGGAGTATGTTTTGGATAATGGTTTTGAAAGATCTTGAAGCATTGAAAAAATAACAAGTGATAGGTTTGATAGTTAGATTGCAAAAGAGTGATGAGATAGAAGAGGAGGACAGACAGCCTAGGAATGCAAAGAGTATTGGATAGAAATAACCTGCACTAGTTCCTGTCCTGGGTAGAAGTCTTGCAGAAACAGAATCAGTTATCTCATCCAGACAGAAGCCCAAGTTTACAAGGAAGCCTCTATTGAGGTGTATCAACTGTCAGTGAAGGCATGTAGAAAATTCAACTGCATGCATGACCATTGATACTGAAGATTATCTCTGTAATGGACAGTTTCGGGCACCTTTAGGAAATATAACAAGAACCAAGTACTTTACCTTAGCACTATTCATGAAAGAAGAGTTTGAAAACGTGTATTGTTGTGCAACTATTTATACTTCAGCAAAAAATAATCACAATAAACAGCAGAACAAGGTTTTCTTCCAAACACCCTTTATATTATGATTGGGTATCCTTCCTTTTTCTGTATAAATGCAGTCTTCGATTAACACAATTTGGATCAATGTAGTTTCACCTTATCATGTTTTTTTACTTTACTATCCATCATTCCAATAGTGCGTGCCTGATTCCCAATAATGCAGTTCTTTCTCCACCCCAGCAACTTGGAAGGATAAATTAGTGTGTAAATTCAGCATTCCTACACAAGTTCTTGTTTGTTCAGCTTATTTTGACTGTTGCCTGCCTGTGACATCTCCATGTATCAGGGATCCTAAGCATTCTAGCTGTAAGAGAAAAGAAATGTGGCTAAGAAAAACAGGAAATAAAACCATAGAGCAGTTGGTTAGATGTGCTGTCTAGACTTGAACATGATGTGTGAACATGGATATCCAAAGAGCTTTGGATCTCACTGATCTGACTTTGGACACACACAGTTTGATGTAATGCTGAGAAATTAGAGCGAGCAGCAGAAATGTAACTTGGTTAAGTGTGATTCAAAAAATCGTGTACATCCTAAGCAGTGGAAAATTTGGAAAAACTTTTGGGACACTGTTTTGAACAGGAAAATCAAAGTAATGTACTGCTTGTATTCAGGTTAGTTGACTCAACATTGGGTATTCTTCATGAGCAAGGACACTCAATCCTCCACATTCAGAGCAGCATAAGAGCAATCTGGTGCCCTGTAATGTTTAATTTCCAGAACTGTGGATGATTTGTATGATGATCCACAGCTCTCTACCTCCAGATAAGCAATCTTGTACATGAGACAAGAAACATTTTAAAAATTTTCATTTTGCATATTGTCATGTCTATTTTGGTGGTTTATATTGACCTTGTGCTTCCATTCTATACTTCTTTGACATTCCAAGAATGTAACCCAAACATTTACATGGGTTTCTATGGGAATACGTGGTTTCAAATAACACTGTTTCACTCAATGCAGTGATTTTAAGGAACATAACCATCATGCTCAACAGATGCTGCCAAATCTGCTCTGTTTCTCCAGCAATCTCTGCTAGAAAAACAGAGCAGTTTTGGCAGCATCTGTTGAGAGAAAAATAAAGTTAATGTTTTGAGTTCAGCAACTCTTTATCAGTCCTGAGCATCGTAGGACTTTGTGTTGAACATAACTATCATATTAATTGACAGTTGCCTATGTTTATATGGGCAGATTTGCTATCTGTGATTGCTGTTTAGTTTCTGTTGCATATCACCTTTCTTGGCTTTGACTTTAGCTAGCTGGATTAATTTGCAAGTTTTACAGCCAATGTCTTTGTGATGTTGTGGATATTGGTTGGACACACATTTCGGTGTCAATTATGACGTCAAAATCGTGAAACGTCTGATTCAGCTCCAAAAGTTCCTGGGCAAAGTGTTGGGATCAGAGAATTTAGTGAGGGGTGAAGACAATGGTTTCCATCTTCCTAATATTTAATTGGAGGAAATTCCTATTCATCCAGCACTGATGTTGGACAAGGAGCCTGATAATTTGGAGATAGTGGATGAATTGAGAGAGGTGGTGAGATAGGGACCATCACTGCAAATGTGAAAACTGATGCTGGATTTCAGATAAAATATTGCAGAGAAACAGCAGGTAGGATGAGAAATAGTCTGTGCTAAGGATAGATCTCAAGGGACAATAAAACTAATGGTGAAGATATGGAAGAAGAAGCTATCCCTTCCTCTGCATGCAATTAGATAAATAGGAATGGAAGTAGTCCCAGCCAGTTTGATGATGCTGGAAAGGTGATAGGCAACGATGGATGGTGTGATCATCCATATGTTAAAAGCTGAAGAGAGTTAGAGAAAGATAAGGAGAACTAGGATATTGTCAGGATTCGTGAAGAAGGGCTTATGCCCGAAACGTTGATTCTCCTGCTCCTCGGATGCTGCCTGGCCTGCTGTGTTTTTCCAGCATCACATTTTTCAACCAAGGATAAGGAGAAGTAAATTATCTATCACTGTCATTTGTGACTTTAATACAAGCTGTTTTGGTGTTGTGGCAGCAGTGGAAACCAATTGGAGGGATTCAAATCACCAGTTCTGTGAAAACTTCTTTTTGGTGATCAACAACACTTCAGTTGTGCTAATAAAACTGCGTCATTATTATTCTTAAATATGTTGAGCAATAACTTGAAAAAGAAACAATTCTATTCTCTTGCTGTTTTAGTTGTGCTTGTTCAGACATACTTTTATGCTTGTGATTATGTAAGTTATTTTCAGTGAAAACTTAAAGTGTGACCCAGCCGCCAAATTTCAAACATACTTTAGGTATGGTTTCCTGACTAAGCCCAATGCAGGAACTCTCTACCATAATAGATGTAACTCATTGTAATAGGTCCCACAAATACAACCAAATAAACTAATGAAATTTGAATCAGTAATTCGTTGTCTTAAGGAAAACATATCAGTGCCAATGTTAAATGCAAATTTCAGCAGGAACATATTTATCAAAGTGTTTGATATGGCCAGAGGGTAAAGTTTACTCCAAATAATGTCATGCAATTTAAGCCTCTTGTTGAGTCATGGAGGCATACAACATAGAAACAGGCCCTTCAGCCAACCATGTCAATGCCAGCCATCAAACACCAACTACACTAGTATCAAGATTAGAGTGGTGCTGGAAAAGCACAGCAGGTCAGGCAGGATCCGAGGAGCAGGAAAATCGATGTTTTGGGCAAAAGCCCTTCATCAGGAATGCTGCCTGCCTGCTGTGCTTTTCCAGCACTACTCTAATCTTGACTCTAATCTCCAGCATCTGCAGTACCCACTTCTGACTACCAAACTACACTAATCTCATTTACCTGAAATGGACAATAGCCCACTACTCTCAGGCATTTTAAGAGCACGTCCTGGCGCTTCCAAAATATTGTGAGAGTACCTGCCTGGACAACGGTCTCAGACAGTGTGTTCCATATTTCTTCCACCCTCTGGATGAACCATCTTTCCTCCGATCCCCTCTAAACTACTTAGTCCTCCCCTCCTGTCTGTTATGGGGAAAAGATTCTTATGATCCACGCTAACTTTTGATTGGTAAGAGGTTAGATTTGAAAATGAAGCAGACTAGCTGTAATCATTTCAGTTGTGACAGCTTATATTTTACCTGTCAGAATTAATTCAATCTAAGCCAGTCATCTTAATAAGAAAAATTTGAATGCAATGGCCGACATAATTCTATAATCAATATAGAAAACCTTGGTCATTCTTGTAATTAGATGTAATGCATTTCCTGATGACAGACAGAAGCAATTCTGACCAATGTAATATATTTCTCCAGTTAGAGATTTAGCTGCAATTTTAACATTATTTCATTAATTTTGGCATTTTCCCTGTTGAAAGCTGTTGTAAAGATAAGGTGTAGATGTTTGATAAGGGGCAAATGGTGGTTTGTGGTGAGGTTGCGCATGCTTATCTCTCTTGCCATTGATGCATGAGTTGGGATTCAGAACAGGTGAGATTCACAGTGGATGGAAAGTGAGATTTCCCCACTTAGTGGGAAGAAATTACACCCTGTGGAGCTGCTGGCTAATATGTTGCCTGTCAGAAGAAAAAGAATGGAAAACCTACATGCTCAAGAATGGTAATGGCCGTAGCGATGGCTGCAATTGAAGAGACTAAGAAATCTTGATCAACGTAACTTCTAATGTACTCAACCAATGCAAAGTAGCAATTAGTGGAGCAAATGACATGTTGAGCTCCTTTACAAAACTTAAAACTACACTATATTAAAAGTCATACATTGGTGAGAATACTCCTCAAATCACTGTGTGGTATTCAGAGGCACTCAATTCTGGAAGGCAGTTCCAAAAAGAGCCTTAAAGCTGATCTCTGCTGTACAGAGAAAGTTTGGAGACACTTAGATGTTCATTGCTGATGGACAAATGAGAGGTTATTTTATAAAAGTATGTAAGATAATAAACTACATGTTAAAACAGCCAAATATAGAATATTGGGTGGCATTTTCAGGGCCAGCCCAGAAGTTTTAGCAGGAGAACCTAATTGGTAAGAAGACAAATGCTCTGTTTTCCAACAGTGGGTTACTGTTTGGTTATTAAGTTCTCAGCCTTTCTAAATGACTCAAGAATCTGTTTTGCATTTGTTGGCATGCCATGAATACTGATTACCAGCCCAGCTCATGGGAATTACATTCACATCTTGTTAAACAAAAGTTGGAAATCAGTCTGTTCACAAACCTGACTATGTATAAGAGGCATGTATCTGGAGGGGTGGACTGTTTTATCCAAGCTCCAATGAATATATATTTCTTCCATTACTTGACTCCTACTTTATCAATCCATTTCTTTGTTCACACACTCACTGTGTAAGAGGTTTAATGTCACCAGCTCAAACAGCTCACAGCCTCCATGCATTCTGAGGAAGGAGCTGAAACGTTAACCATGATTTCTCTCCTCAGATGCTGCCAGACCAGCTTTTCTAGCAATTTCTGTTCCCGTCAGAATGCGATCTTGCTTGTGGTTCCTGAATGCCTACAGTATATGGGGTGAAGCCTCTCCATGCCAACCAGCTCATGAGTAGTCTCTGGTTCTTTGCAGCTTTTCTTGTCAATAAATGATTGCAAGTGTAAGGACTGAAAGCTGGATGGACCCATTAATCTGTCCAAGCAAAAGTGCCATAGTGACTGACACTAGCAAACCTGAGGGGGCAGGCACAAGGAAGCTGAGTAGAAGGTGAGCTGGGTGGAATGCATGATTATTGGGAGCACTTGAAGGATCCCGGGTAATAGAGGGAACATTTTGAGATGCAGAGGGGAAAGTAAGTGTAGGGTGTAGGGATCCAGGAAGGGTGGGAACCAAATTTTGAAGAGGAGGTATGCAGTTACACTAGGGAGGGGAAAACACTGATGAGCTAAATAAAAGGGGTATAAGTGTAAGGCTGTGCATGGGGATCTGAATGATGGTGGATAGCAGACAAATGAAAAGCAGGAATGCCCAGGGAGATAACAGAAAAGCTGATAATCATGGGACGATTGAAGAAGGAGAGAGAGAGAACACTAAATGAAAGGAGAAGACCATTTAGAATGGTAGCAGGATAAGTATAATCCACAGGGTGTGGGAGAGGCTGAATGGCTCAAAGGAAATGTTTACAGTTGCATTCTCATTCTAAGTCTGTTTTCAAAGTAATGTGGCTCAGACAATGTGTAGTGCAAATGGGAGGAGTCCCAGAATTGTTTGCTCATGTTCCTGCACAGTGTAAACACCCATCTGAGGGATTTGAGACACAAACTGCATCAACCAGTCAGATTTCTGAACAGAAAGGGTTTTCCCTCCCTCAGTATCCAACTCATTTGTGAATCACAGACAATTCTTACAGTATATGTCCCCTACTAACTAGGGAGCAATCACATTGCTTGCAATTCCCAGATTCCTCATGTATTTACAGCCCTCATCCCACATCATCTCCAGGCTCCTCTGTGATAAGGGAAACTTGGTGAATGACCTCAGTGTGAAACACTCTGACTGATTGCAAATAAGGCCTCAATGCTGCCATGCATCCATTATAGATAGGCAGGAGGCTGGAAGAACACAGCAAGGCAGGCAGCATCAACAGGTGCAGAACTTGACATTTCGGGGTCATTGTTGAACGGACAATTGATCTCCTAACTTAATACATCCAATATCTGGACCACTCAGGGGGAGCTCTGCAGTTCTTGGTGGACAGGATCTCCAAGGATGTTTGCTATGCCCTGCATAGCCTGGCTCTACGATGTGGTGGGAAGAGGGGGATTTGGAACAGCACTCTGTCTCCTCAGATGAGGAAGAGGGGTGTCTGACAGAGGCTAAGGGAGCTAATGCTGAGGATCCTGAAGAAACTAGGACTGTAATGCAACAAAGGAGACAGACCTGAGAGAACCTTACAGCAACTACAGTTGAGGGCTTTACATTAACATATGTGGACATGCTATAAATCAGTTATAGTGTAGAGGCATTCCTGCCCTCAAGGAAATGTTTGATTTGTAACTTTAAAACAATAAGCTGCTTTGTTTGGAATAAGTTGTAAATTAATTTGTTCCCTTGGCACTAGTAACCTCCAGTTCAGTTTTCTGGACGGAACATCAGTGTGGAGTTATGCAGGATTACACGGGGCCTGTGCTCAAAACTTCATTTGCAAGAAGCAGTCATCTATCACTAAAGCATGGAGGAGCTAAACAACACTGATTGCACCATCTCAAACCTAACCATCCAGCTTAAGTTGTCACTTGTCAGAGATTCTGTTCCTCCCAGAGGTCAGCAGTGAATAAGAGGGTTAGTGCAGTTCACATTGCTAGACATGATGAGAATGTGAGCTTCTCAGGTAATTAGTCTGCAATGAACATATGAAGAGTCAAAAGTTCTATCTGATTGAAATAAATCACAGGATTGTTGTATAAAGTACACATTACAAGTGTAATATTGTACAGAAGGTTAATGTCCATGCACCCAGAGTGATTCTGGTGGTCTGTGTCCAAAGGTAGGGATACTACCACTCTGCAACAAGATCCTCTATATCTTTCATTGGATATTTTCTTATTTGTTTGGGATGTTATTACACACCTCCGAAGGAAGTGGGGCTGGAACCTACATCCCCTAACCCAGAGGTAGGGATACCACTACTAAACCATAAGCTACACCTTTGCTTATAACTAACTAATTAGGCATGACATCTATTTGCCTTATCACCTTTAAAGCTTAGGTATTCAGCAACCTACCAACAGATTTTGATACTAACGGTACTCACCAGAATCTGATTCCTGAGCTTATTTGAGAAATGTTACACATTGAGATGATTGTCTCTGTGTTGGTGGACAAAGGCCTTGATATGCATCCCCCATTGAGCATAAGAGATATAGTTAGTAAGTTTGCAGATGACATCAAAATTGGAGGTGTAGTGGACAGTGAAGAAGGTTACCTCAGATTACCATGGGATCTTGATCTGATGGGCCAATGGGCTAAGAAGTGACAAATGGAGTTTAATTTAGATAAATGTGAGGTGCTGCATTTTGGGAAAGCAAATCTCAGCTGGACTTATACACTTAATGGTAAGGTCCTGGTGAGTGTTGCTGAACCTTGGAGTGCAGGTTCATACCTCCTTGAAAGTGGATTTGCAGGTAGATAGGATAGTGAAGAAGGCATTTGGTATGCTATCCTTTATTGATCAGAGCATTGAGTACGGGAGTTGGGAGGTCAAGTTGCAGCTGTACAGGACATTGGTTAGGCCACTATTGGAATATTGCATGCAATTCTGGTCTCCTTCCTATCGGAAAGATGTTGTGAAACTTGAAAGGGTTCAGAAAAGATTTACAAGGATGTTGCCAGGGTTGGAGGATTTGAGTTGTAGGGAGAAGTTGAATAGGCTGGGGTTGTTTTCCCTGGAGCATCAGAAGCTGCAGGGTGACCTTATAAAATCATGAGGGGCATGGATAGGATAAATCGACAAATTCTTTTCCTTGGGGTTTGGGAGTCCAGAGCTAGAGGGCATAGGTTTAGGATGCAAGGTGAAAGCCATAAAAGAGACCTAAGGGCAACGTCTTCATGCAGAGGGTGGTACGCATATGGAATGAGCTGCCAGAGGAATTGGTGAGGCTAGTACATTTAAAAGGCATCTGGATGGGTATATGAATAGGAAGGGTTTGACGGGTATGGGCCATGTGCTGGTAGGTGGGACTAGATTGGATTGGGATATCTGATCAGCATGGAAAGTTGGATCCAAGGTCTGTTTCCATGCTGTACATCTCTATGACTCTGTGACTGTACCTCCTCAGAGATATGCTTGGAGAGAACTGGGACTCTTCTTCATTGGATCATAGTTTAGAAGTTGGATCCAGAGGTTGCATAGAAAAACACAAAGATTTGTTTGTGTCATGAGCTGGCACTGTTACCCTAATTTTAATGAGATGTTGCTGCTTGACATGCTTGTGTGGCTAGCTATTCGGTGTCTTTCTCATGAGATGGCTGTGCTACCTCATCTCCTTTCTATCACTGGCACATTGCACTTGCTAACCTACCTGTTTGGCAGCTTCTTAGAGTCATAGAGTCATAGAGATGTACAGGATGGAAACAGACCCTTCGGTCCATCCCGTCCATGCCGACCAGATATCCCAACCCAATCTAGTCCCACCTGCCAGCATCCGGTCCATATTCTTCCAAACCCTTCCTATTCATATACCCATCCAGATGCCTCTTAAATGTTGCAATTGTACCAGCCTCCACCACATCCTCTGGCAGCTCATTCCATACACATACCATACGCATGAAAAAGTTGCCCCTTAGGTCTCTTTTATATCTTTCCCCTCTCACCCTAAACCTATGGCCTCTAGTTCTGGACTCCCCGACCCCAGGGAAAAGACTTTGTCCCTCATAATTATGCCCCTCATAATTTTGTAAACCTCTATAAGATCACCCCTCAGCCTCCGACGCTCCAGGGAAAACAGTCCCAGCCTATTCAGCCTCCCCCTTGTAGCTCAGATCCTCCAAGCCTGGGAACATCCTTGTAAATCTTTTCTGAGCCCTTTCAAGTTTCACAACATCTTTCTGATAGGAAGGAGACCAGAATTGCATGCAATATTCCAATAGTGGCCTAACCAATGCCCTGTACAGCTGCAACTTGACCTCCTAACTCCTGTACTCAATACTCTGATCAATAAAGGATAGCATACCAAACGCCTTCTTCACTATCCTATCTACCTGCGACTCCACTTTCAAGGAGGTATGAACCTGCACTCCAAGGTCTCTTTGTTCAGCAACACTCCCCAGGACCTTACCATTAAGTGTATAAGTCCTGCTAAGGTGATCAGCAAATGGCATCCTTGACACCCTGCGGGAAACGGTGAGGGTGGATCCTGTCAGGTTGTTCCCGGAGCAGACTGTCAAAGTTATTTGGCAGAATGCCTCATCTCAGAATTTTCCAACAAGCACAAAGACTTGGCTGGAGGTGAGATCCTTCATCTATGTCCAGACTCTCTGCACCACCGCATGTTGCCCTCGAAGCAACTATGGGGGTGGGGGTAGAAATTGTCACACATCTCCTGCTGGAATATCAAACAACAATGAGAATACAGCAAGGAAATAGAGTACTTGGTGTTGAAGCGAAATGTTAAAAATCTCTCTCGGTGTCGGCAAAACAAAAGAACCGATCGTTGACTTCAGGAAGAATAGAGGAGGACACACCCCATCTACATCAACAGACCTCTGGTTGAAAGGGTTGAAAGCATCAAGTTTCTTGGAGTGATGATAACCAACAACCTGTCCGGCACCTCCCATGTAGATGGGATGGTCAAGAAAGCACAACAGCATCTCTTCTTCCTCAAGCAGCTCAGGAATTTCAACATGTCCACAAGGACTCTCACCAACTTTTACAGATGCACCATAGAAAGCACACTATCTGGGTGCATAATGGCTTGGCACAACAACTGCTCTGCCCAGGACAGTAAGAAACAACAGAAAGTAGTGCACACAGCCCAGACACCATGGAAGTCAACCTTCCTACCATGAACTCCATTTACACTTCTCACTGCCATGGAAAGGCTGTATATGTCTCTTCCAACCTCTTCTGTCAGGCAGAAGATACAGACGCTTGAACACAGCACCAACAAGTTCAAGAACAGCTTCTTTCCTGCTGTTCTTAGACTGCTGAATGGATCTGTTGAATTTCAAATCTAATGTTGACCTTGCTCTTGTGCACCTCCTGTGCACTGTAACCTTGTATGCCTCACTCTGTCAAATCACCCTATGATCTGTATTGTCCTTGTTTGTTACGATCTCCCTGTACTGCTTGCAAACAAAACTTTTCACAGTACTTAGGTATATGTGACAACAATAAATCGAATCAAATCAAAAAGGAATGTGCCTTTGCAAAGGAAGTCTGGAGAGAAATTCAGTGATTGTTGTCGAGGTTCATCTCAAGCAGCTCTGTGATGCAGGACTCTGTGTCGTACAGTCTATTCTCTGGGAGGCACACAGAGATAAACATTGACTGCACCTGGAGGACCATCCATATGGTGAAATATACTCTTTGGTCTGCCTGAAACTTGTTGGTTTTCCAGAGCAAGGAGTTGACCTTGACCGAGTTTTGCAGACTGGCCCACCAAGATCCCAGATGATATGCTAAGGGATGCATTAAAGCTTGGGGCAGCTGCCGCCAAGGCACAGTGGGGAAAGACTGTTGTCTAAGGTCTTTCTGCTGGAGTTAATTGCGGGTCCATTCAGTTATCGGATCACCCAAGTGCCTCAATTATATGTAAATATAGTCTTGTACAAGTAAGGAATGCCTTGGGTTTGTTTGTTGGATAGAATCAAACCCCAATGTTTATTTGTTTCTTTATATGCTGCTGTACAGAACAGAACTGCATTTGTGACTATATTAAAAAAAAACAAGTTGGTTAGGAGTTCATACCAGTAAGCAATTTTAAGGCTGATGTTAAGAACTGGTTCTTCATAGAAACGATGATCAATATATGGAATAAGCTTCTGAACAGTCAGTCGTTTAGGCTAAGCAAAGATGCTCTTGCATAAATTATCCCATTTTTATTTTAGGACTAAACTGATTGCATTTACATAAGAAAGAGAAATTAGCATAATGCTATTTTTAAGTAGCCTCTTGACAGGAGTAGCTGAGGCAGATGGTGGCCCTGTTTCAGTGGTGACCCTCTGTATTTTTATGCAGGATTTTTTTTGGACTGTCCCATATCTGTTTCCACCACCTCCACTGCTGCACTAGCTGCTGGTCACAACTGCCTGTTGTCTTGCACATCTACTGTAATTTGAGTTTGGGGTCACAGAGGCAGGAAGGCTAAAATTAATCCCCCTCAAAAAAGTAATACTTGCACCATGTCATTGCTTCTGAGCGTATCCCATGCACGCTCATGATCTGAGTGAGCAGACCTCAAAGCAACAAAAAGGGTGGTGGAGACTTGTGTAACATTATCATTAGGTTACATTCTGATATTTTCTTTGTGCTGTGCACCACAAACCATGCTCATAAACAAGCTCTTTCTCCCTGCAGACTGGTGTATGATTTTATATACACCATTCCTAGTCATGTAGTATTGCCTCAGGATTGAACAGAATCCTTGTATTATACTTGCGCTTTGGAAGATAGAGTAAGAATTCCATCAGATAATATTGTAGGCTGTGAAGTACAGGACAGGTTTATAAAAAAAAATCAGCTAAATAGTAGGAAACACGGTTCACTTTCCATTTTCTGTACGGAACTTTGAGTTTGAGCACTCTCCTTCAGTGGAAAACCAATGATGGGTTTAACACCTGATCTGCAATGAGTGGCAATAAGAAGTGGCATGAATGGGAATAATTCATACAACATATATCAATAGTTTTTTTAATTGTAAACTGCATCAAAACACAAAAACACCTAGTTTTAGCTTTGGATAATGTGGGGTTTGATGAGGTAAGGTATGAGATAGAAGTGTATCTCCTGCTTCAGAAATAAAAGTTATTTTAACTTCTGTGCCTCATTTAATACCCTCCACTGATATTTAACTTCTGCAGGATGCAGCAGAAAAACATGATCCAGAGGTCGGTCACTGGTAAACAGTTGGTGATAGAAATGGATCAGATCATGAGACGGAGGAGAACAAGTATAGCATTTGGCCCATCGAGTCTGCTCTGCTCAATGAGATTATGGCTGATCTGATAGGCCTTAACTCTACATTTCTCCCTTTTCTCAATACCCTTGATTCCCTTATTGATTAAAAATCTATCTACCTTTGCCTTGAATATTCTCAATGACACAGCCTTTGCAATCCTCTGTGGTAAAGAGTTCCACAGATTCACTATCTTCTGAAGGAAGAAATTACTGCTCATCTCTGTCCTAATTGGGAAACCCCTTGCCCTGAGATTACAGTCCCAGTCTTAGAGTTTCCCACAAGGGGAAACTGCTTGTAGAATTATAAGCACAGATCCTTCAGTCCAAGTCATCCATGCTACCTAGGTATACTAAACGCAACTAGTCTCATTTGCCTGCGTTTGGTCCATATCCCTCCAAAACTTTCCTATTCATTTAACTGTCCAAATATCTTTTAAATGTTGGAATTGTATCCGTCTCTACCATTTCCTTTAGTAGCTCATTCCATATACACATTACTGTCTGTGTGAAAAAGTTGCTCCTCGGGTCCCTTTGAAATCTTTCCCCTCTTACCTTAAATCTATGCCCTCTAGTTTTGGACTCTCCTACCCTTGGGAAAAACATACCTTAGGTATACTCTTTATCCATGCCCGTCATTGTTTTATAAATCTGTGTAAGGTCACTCCTTGGCCTCGTTGCTCCAGGAAAGAAGTACCAGCATATCCAGTCTCCTCCAACTCAAATATTTCAGTCCCAGCAACATCCTTGTAAATGTTCACAGAACCTTTACTCATTTAACAACATCAGGGAGACCAGAGTTATATGCAGTATTCCAAAAGTGGCCTCAGGTGCAACATAATGTCCTATCTCCAGTGCTTTGACCAATGAAGGCAAACGTGCCAAACGCCACCTTCACCATCCAATCTTCATGCAGTGTCACTTTCAAGAAATTATGTACTTGCACCCCTTGGTGCCTCTGTTCAAGAACACTGCCCAGGGCCCCACCATTAACTGTAAGTCCTGCCCTGGTTTGCCTTCCCAAAATGCAACACCTCACATTAAACTCAATCTGCCACTTCTCGGCTTATTGACCCATTTGATCAAGACCTGCTTCTACTCTTAGATAATCTTCTTCACTGTCCACTATGCCACCAATTTTGGTACCATCCACAAACTTACTGAAAAAAAACTTTTATATTCTCATCCAAGTTGTTGATATGAATGATAAACAACAGTGGGCCCAAAACTGATCCTTGTGGCACACTGCTGGTCACAGGCCTCCATTTCGAATAAGGATGTTGTGAAACTTGAAAGGGTTCAGATTTAGATTTCCTACAGTGTGGAAACAGGCCCTTCGGCCCAAGAAGTCCACGCCGACCCTCCAAAGAGCAACCAACCAGACCCATTTCCCTCTAACTAATGTACCTAACACTATGGGCAATTTAGCATGGCCAATTCACCTGACCTGCACATCTTTGTGATGTGGGAGGAAACCAGAGCACCCGGAGGAATCCCACGCAGACACAGGGAAAATGTGTAAACTCCACACAGGCAGTCGCCCGAGGCTGGAATTGAACCCGGGACCCTGGTGCTATGAGGCAGCAGTACTAACCACTGAGCCACTGTCCTGCCCAGAAAGGATTTACAAGGATGTTGACAGGATTAGAGTGTTTGAGCTATAGGGAGAGGCTGAATAGACTGGGGCTGTTTTTCCTGGAGCATTGGAGGCTGAGGGGTAACCTTATAGAGGTTTATAACATCATGAGGGGCATGGATAGGGTAAATAGACAAGGTCTTTTCCCTGGGTTGGGGAGTCCAGAACTAGAGGTTTAGGGTGAGATGGGAAAGATTTCAAAGGGACCTAAGAAGCAACTTTTTCACGCAGAGGGTGGTACATGTATGGAATGAGCTGCTAGAGGAAGTGGTGGAGGCTGGTACAATTACAACATTTAAAAGGCATCTGGATGGGCATATGAATAGGGAGGATTTTAAGGGACATGGGCCAAGTGCTGGCAAATGGGACTAGATTCATTTCAAATATCTGCTTGGTGTGGTTGAGTTGGACCGAAGGGTCTGTTTCCGTGCTGTACATCTCTATGACTCTATAATAACACTGTACCACAATCTCTGTCTTCTATCATTGAGCCAATTTTGAATCCAATTTGCCTGCACCCCATGTGATCTAACCAGTCTACCATATAGAACTTGAAGGCCTTGTAGCTAAAGTCCATGTAGCTAATGTCTCCCACTCTACCTTCATCTATCTTCTTCTCAGCATCTACTTTATCAAACACCTAAGAATCTTATAGGTATTTTAAATCAACCTGTTCCAAAGTGTAATGTCACATCTCTGGAATAGGTAGAGATGAACTTGAGTTGAGCTCAGAGGACACTACCACTGCACCACAAGAGCCCCTTAAGAATCTTTTACGTTATGGTAAGATTATAGCTCATTCATCTGCAGGAATGTGGCCCTTGGACTGATGCAGGAAGTTGAGAGATACCAACAATGTAGGCATCATGAAAGCTTAAAAGGTGCCTCGTACAGTCTTCCAAGATATGAATGTGATGATCACAGATGAGTTGGACATTGATTGGATAGAAACCTTCCCTAATACTGGAGTTAATGATGTAATGATATGTGTGGTGAGCAGAACCGAAAGCAATATGCTAATTGTGATCTGATCTGAACTTGTTCAGCAGAAGATCTCTCTGCTTTTATACTTAATGCTACTATTTCTAAACCTGAAGATCCACATGCATTTCTACACAATCTCTCAATATGTTCTGTCGTCTTCATTGATTGATGCACATGTAACTCCAGAACTCTCTGTTCATTCACACTCTTTAGAACTGTGCCATTTTGTTCACATTGATTGTCCATGTTCCTTCTACTAAAATACTCACACTTCTCCATATTAAATTCAGTCTGTTCTTTTCTTTCTCATTCTGTGAGCCTGTTGCAGGTGATTCGTATCATTCTCACTATTTAGTGGCATTGGCAAATTTTAAACTTTTGACTCTGTCTCCCAAAATGTAACTTATTTAGATAGGGTAAAGGATCAATAGTCCTATCATTGACAGTTGGGGAACACCAAGGTTTATCAAGATTCAGTCTCAAAAATAGCCATTTGCTATGTTTTTTTTGTCATTAAGACAAGTTTTTAAAAATCCATTTGGACATTAACTATCCAATTCCATGACCCTCTATTTTACTAGTCAGCCTTTTATGTAGGGGTAAATTGTCAAATGCTTTCTTAAAATCCACATAAATAAGATCTACCATAATTTCTTCTCTTCTCTGTTACTTCATCAAGTATCAAATGAAATTAGTTAAGCATGATCTGCCTTTTACAATTCGTGTTGGTTATTCTGAATTCTGTCTCCAAGTGCTTGCTGGGTTTCTTCCTGAACATTGTTTCTAAAGTCTTACACCATTGATGTTAACTAACTATGCTGTTGTTGTTATGACAGTCCTCAGGCACTTTCTTGAATATGGATGTTGCATTGTCCACACTCCATCCTCACGTCTCTCCCCACATCCTCAATATTATAACATAGTCAGGAAGTAAGGACTTCTTAGTTGCAAACTGTTCAATTTTTACATCAGTGTAAGCACATGATTAGAGTTGTAAACCATTTGCGAAATTTCTAGATTGAAAAAGAGTCCCAACAAGCCCATTTGGTCCTCATGTAAAGTTGTACCCCATCCCAATTAACTCAATCAACCATTAAGATGATTTCAATTCAAAAGTATGGTGTTATAATCAAAAGCAAAATATTCATTCAGTTTGTCTCCCTTTTGCATCAAAATGGATAAAATGAAAAATTGAACAAATGGCATCAGAATGTACTGCTGAGAATACATTCATATTCATGGCTTATGCAAGACACATGGGGTTTTGTCCTGCTGGCTGCCTAGCAATCCTTTTTGGACTTGATTTATGTTTCACAAACCTAGGAAGTCAAAAGGAACAAGACCTCCAACTCTGTAGTAAGGCTGCAAGCCTCTCTCTCCTCCGCTCTTGACTGAAATACACAGGAAACTGATAAAGACTGGGAATCTCAGGATTTTAATGACCTTGCAAACCCTGAAAAGCTGAACTGTGGCTACTTTCAAAAAGCATGGGATCAATTTAATTTCCATCTGAACAGAAGCTTGATTGAAAGAATTTTCATCAGTCTATTTTTGTTAGCATTTCAATTTCATCAATAAGAAAATTGTGACAAGTCATTAAAGTCTATCTTTTTTTTTCAGACCATTGGCCAATAACGGTGCTTTTCTTTTACCCTTTTAAAAATATAATTTCTGCAGCATCTTTTGTTGCCTTTGTGTTTTGTGTGTGTTAGAATCAAAAAGGTATATAGTTCTAATTCCTAATTTTTATGGCTGTTAATCAGTTTTCCTACTTGTTTTTAAAAGTGAGTTTTGTTCTAATGAACTCAAAAAAAAATCAATTTGTGACAAAGTGGCCTGGAAGCAGTCTCTTTTACTGAGTAATATTACAACAGGGAGACAGTCGGCATTTTGGTGATTAAATGAAACCATTTATGAGTGGTGTGATTTACAGTGCACTCCTTCTGCCAGAGACATAACACTCCTATATTCCTTTAAATATCTTTTCCTTTATTTGTCATTCCCTTACTTCAGCAGAAGGTGTTGTAACCTTAATGGATTCAATCCATGGGAATGGGTGGCTCACTGTGTTCAAGTGACTAAAATTCATGTGTGAGAGTGGCAGTGCGCATTGTCTCCTGCAATGTGAATATCTGTGCCAAGCCTTCTCCTACCTTCACATGAATTTGACACATTCATTTTTAGCAGGGAGGTAGGCTTGGAGGAAGACTTGGGTTTATCAAGTTTTGACCAGATATAAAATGGTGGTTTACACTCCAAATATAATTTAATATATACAAGAAATTCATATGATTGCACTTCAGCTAAGGTGAACTATTAAAACTAAAAGCATAAACATGTTATCTGAACATGCACAGAACCTTGAGATTTAATTAAAGCTCATCAATTTCTCAGCAGTGCTTGTTGTGTATATTTTTTAGAAAATCAGAATACAGTCAGGCAAAGTCAACATGGCTTTGAGAAAGGGAAATTGTACTTGACAAATTTAGGAGATCTATTTGAGGATATAACAAGGAAGGTGGATAAAGAAGAACCAGTAGATGCAGTGTATTTGGATTTCCAATATATTAAATAAAATGTCACATATAAATTAAGAGCCCCATTCTGATGTTGTGGATGATACTTTAGCACGGAAAAAGGATAGGCCAAGTAACAGGAAACAGAGTTGGAATAAACGAATAAACACATGTTCAGGATGGTAGAGTGGTAGAAAATGGTAGTTGTCAGAGGGATCACTGCTGAGGCCGCTACTGTTTATAATCTAAAGTAATGACTTGAATGAAGGGAGCAATTGTGTTGTCAAATTTGCTGATGTAATTGAGATGGGTAGGAAATAGAGTCCACAACGGGGCAGGATAGTGGAAGCTAGATCATTTAATTTGTTCAAGGCTGAGTTAGACCTATTTTTGATTGCCGAATGAATTGAGAGATATGGGGGACCATTAGGAAAATGTATTAAAGCCACAATCAGATCAGCCATGGTGGAGCAAGCTTGAGGGGTCAAATGGCCTACTCTTGTTCCTATTCATTTATTATGTTCTTATATTGTAAACTATAGCCACTTATTATCATGCTCTGTGCACCATGTTCAACAGTTAAATATAGTTAGAGTCAGGAATGGGAGGTAAGTGAATGGAGTAGAATGGATTATTTGCTGTTAGAGTCAAGTACTCATTTATAGTACATGGTAGATAACATTTTATGATAGATATGATTACCTCTGTGCGGCAATAGTCTAATGGTCCAGTGATGATGGCTTTAGTCAGGATAATGGTATGATTGGTTAGGTCTGGGAAGATGGTAGCTTCAATGAAGATGAAAACAATTGTATATAATTAGATTACTTACAGTGTGGAAACAGGCCCTTCAGCCCAACAAGTCCACACTGACCCATTTCCCCAACACTATGGGCAATTTTGCACGGCCAATTCACCTAACCTGCACATTTTTGGACTGTGGGAGGAAACCCATGCAGAACACAGGGAGAATGTACAAACTCCACACAGTTAGTCACCTGAGGCAGGAATTGAACCCCTGTGAGGCAGCAGTGCAACCACTGTGCCACTGTGCCACCCATGATGGGTGTCAAGAAATGTGCAAGGTTGTATACTATATACTTTTTATTCAATTCTTTCTATTAATGAATAGTGCTTTGAGTATAATTACTCAAAATGTCATAAAACATAATAGTTTCTTTGATAAATCTGTATTGATTATGATATTATACCGAACTAATCTTACTAGCACTGTTACACATTAATGACTATGCATGTACACAGATCTGTATGTTATCTGTATTTCCTACATATATTTCTTGTTCTGAGGAAACATTTATGTTTCTTACAAAATAATCTGAAATTGACAGTGTTAGTTACTCTTGCAGGTTAGACTAGATTCCCTACAGTGTGGAAAAAGGCCCTTCTGCCCAACCAGTCCACACCAACCCTACGAAGAGTAACCCACCCAGACCCATTTACCTCTGACTAATGCACCTTACACTATGGGAAATTTAGCATTGGCAATTCACCTGACCTGCACATCTTTGGACTGTGGGAGGAAACCGGAGCACCCGGAGGAAACCCATGCAGACACGGGGAGAATGTGCAAACTCCACACAGACAGTTGCCCAAGGCTGGAAGTTGTTAAAGGTTACACAGTACTGAGACATACTTAATAAATGGATAGCTAAAAATCTAAAATGATAAAGTAAAACTCCCTTGCGCACTTCACAAGTCAAGTGAATAACTTAGATAGAGGTAAAAAATCAAACTTTCATTTTCAACTTAAATTGATTCAGTAGCGAGCATTGAAGAAAGAATGTTCATGAAATGTCCGATTTGTGCTATTACTTTTGGATATTTCACCTTAAAAAGGAAATCTCTGCATCCTCAGACCATCACATATGAATGACTTCAGTTGAGCCAACATCTTTTATTAGTAGTAAAACTTGATATCGTCAGTTATACAAAAAGAATTAAAAGCAAATTAAATAAATTACTCAGTCTAATGAAGTGATTTGCTTTAGAGGTAAAGCAAATTAAACTCCTGTATATTAGGTACATAAACTTAAGTTTTTACTGATCAAGTATTGACAGCATTATTCAGATGGCAGATTCAGTATTGAGGGGTCATAGATTATCCTTTATTTTTGCAGGTAAATGTTGAAGACACTATTGAAATGTTACCGAAATCAAGACGCGCACTTACAATCCAGGAGATTGCTGCACTTGCAAGATCATCTTTGCATGGTTTGTGTGCATTCCTAATAAGTAAGGATGATCATTTGTGTCAACTCACTCTTAGGAGTTGGATGATCTAAAATTTAAATTCACGAAAGTGTGAACGCTTGGACAAATATGAGTGGGTTTCCTAAATAATTTGTATATGCGGTACTCCTACTCCTATGTAAAATATACTCTCAGTGATTGTAGAAATACTCAAAATCATGGTGTGGGACTACAGCAAGGCAACAAGTAGAGATATGAGCTCTAGTGAATGCATGAAACAGGAATGCATCTCTTTCAGCTTGCTGCTTCCATCAACTGCAATAATTAGACTCTTGGAATTGAATACAAATCCAATGCTACATCTTCAGGCTATCTAGACGTTTCTAAACTCTGGCCAAGTAAAGATATCTGATATTGCCCTCGAATGTCAAACTAGCTCTTATTACATTAATAAACTATTATAATATTCAGGTCATTTACTAATCATGAAAACCACATAGAATTGAAATTTTAAAAAAGGTACATTTTGTGATGCAATGTAAACTACTTTGACACGCCATTAAAAGAATGTAAATCTATCAAGTGACAGGTTAATTTTCCCTAGTTCCAGAAACTAGCTTCTAATTGCCTTCAGGGATAATGTGAACAACAAAAAATAGAATTGGAGCTTTTGGGTGGGTAAGAACCATTTGGCCTCTGAATCACATTCCATTTAGATGCAAAGTAGCTATCAATGTCATTTATCCATCCATTAGTCAAACTTTAAAAAATGTATTTAGCCAGAGAAAGAAATTACTTACTGTGGCAATTTTGTTTTGATCTCTAAAAAGATCAGCTGAAAAACAATTCTCCTCAAAATGACCTCAGCAATAGACAGATAAAACCGGATTACGTGGCCTTAAAGAGGCACAGCATATACAGACAGTAGCAGTAAACCATGTAATGTTCATTAATAAATATGAACTAAAGTAAGTAAAGTTGGAAATTACAGACACAGATTGCCTTGCGGGATTGTGATTGTGGGTATACTGGAAATCTGATTTAAGGAAGGGCAGATCTGGGTATTAAATATTCCTAGTTAAAAGGTGTTCAGAAAGATATAGAGAGAAGGAGAGATGATGTCTTTGGTATTGAGGCATTGGACAAAGAGGATGTTTCAGAAGGTTCAGGGACAAAATTCATTTTGTTCAAAGTAAGGAATAATTACGAATAATTCCGTAACATTTCGACCAGCAGCTACAGGGAAGGGTATAGAGGAATTAATCTGCAAAGAAGTTGCAGAGAGGTGTAAACATCTCTGTGTAGTTATAATGGGGGACGTTAATTACCCACTTATAAACTGAGACAGCGGTATGTAAGGATCATTGAAGGACAAGCATTCCTGTAATGTGTTCTTGAGAATTTTTGACAGCAGTTAGAATCCAGTCTTAAAAGAAAGGAGGCACCGGATCCTTGGGAATGAGGTGGGTCAAGTAACTGAACTGACAATGGCGTAACATTTAAGGGGGCAGTGACGATTGTATCCTAAGGTTTAGGATAGTAGTGGAAAATGACATTGTTCAACCCAGAGTAAAAGTAATCAGCTGGTGGAAAGGGGACTTCAATTGGTCAAGGACAGTTAGGCCAGAGAACCTGAAAGCGAAGGTTGGCAGGAAAAATAACTGAACATTGGTCACTTACAAAGAGGAGATGGGTTGGGCACAGTCAAGGTATCTTCCTTGAAAAGGGAAAGGTGGGGCAAACAAATCCAGACCTCACTGAATGACAAATGGAGATAAAAATTAAGTAAAATAGGTAAAAGTGTGATCATGACAGGTTCCAGTAGTAAATGCAGTTAAGAACCAAGGTGAGTACTGAGGTTCAGAACAGAGGTGAAAAAGTAAAAAGACTGCCAGTTAACATAGAAGAAAATCCCAAAGACTTCTGTAGGAACATTGATAGTAAAGGAATGGTTAAAGGAGGAATAAGATGGTCTAGGCCCCAAAAATGGAAACCACACACAGAAACAAGAGACATGGCTGAGATGTTAAATGAATATTTTGCAGCTTTCTTTACCTAAAAGGCAGATGCTGCTCAGACCATGGTGACTGAGAAAGAAACCCAGTCCCAAGAAAGGTTTAAAATGATAAGAAGGAGGTAGTGGATAGGCATTTGGTACTTGAAGTTGTAAAGACACAGGGACAGAATGAGATGCATCCAAGAATATCCCCTTGTTCTAAAAAGCTTGTAAGATACTCTCAGCAAGTCCAGCCAGTCACTTTTAAATTCAGTGGTGGGGAAATTTCTAGAAACAATTATTTGGGAGAGAATTAATAGTCACATTAAAAATGTGTTGATTAGATGAGTCAGCATGGATTAGTTAAGGGAAAACCATGTTTAACTAAACTGGCAGAGTTTACAGTAACAGTGAGAAGGAAAGGCAATTTAATGTGGTGTATGTGAATTTCCAAAAGGCATTCGATATAATGCCACACAACAAACTTGTGAGGAAATTTACAGGTCACGGGATTAAAAAGGACAGTCACGATGTGGATACACAGTTAGTTGCGGAATAGCAAACAGAGTGATGGTTAATGGGTATTTTTCAGGCTGGAGAAAGACTTGCAGTGGAGTTCCCCAGGGTCAATATTGAAACCCTTGCCTTTTCTGATGTATATAAACGATCTTGACCTTGATGGTCAGGCAACAATTTCAAAGTTTGTGGATAACACAAAACTTGGGAGAATTGTAAACTTTGGGGAGGACATTTTGATGGAGCGGGCAGTTTGGTAGTAAACCAAATTCAATGCAGAGAAGTGAGGGGTGATTGACTTTGCTACAAAGGAAATGGAGAAACAGTGTAAAATAAAGAATTATATTATAAAGGTGTGCAGAAGCAAGACACCTGGATGTATATGTACATAACTCATTAAATGCGGAAGTAGAATCATAGAAAGCTATTAATAAAGCATACAGTATTCCAGGCTTCATTAATAGGGACAGAGTACAAGAATAGGGAGGTTATGATGAACTTTTAAAAAGTGCTGGTTAGACCTCAGCAGGGGTATTGTGTGCAGTTCTGGACTCCACTCTATAGGAAGATTGTGAATCTATTGGAGACAGTGTGGAGGGGTTTATGAGAATAATTCTAGGGATGAAGAAAGACTGGAGATGTACAGTTTCCTAGGAGAGAAAGCTGAGAAGAGATGTGATGGAAATTTATAAAATCATGAGGGTTGTGGACAGAATAGATTGGAAGAAACCTCTTGCTTGTAAATGGATTGACAAACGACAGAGTTTTAAATGTTTTGCAAAGAAAGGTGAGAGAAACCTCTTTTCACACAGTGAGTAGTCATGAATGCACTGACTATGAGGTGTGGTGGAAGTAGTTGAAGGTATTAGATGATTATTTCAGTAAAAACAATGTGCAGCATTACAGAGAACAGCAGGAGCTCTACACTATGTTAAAGTGCTCAGAGAGCTGGTGTACATGAGGGGTTGAATAGCTTCCTTCTGCAACATAACAGTTCTGTGATGCTGTGAAATTGCTTTATATGTTCTATTATAACTCTAACCTGGTATGTAAATAACTCCTAAAACCCCAAAATTCTGAATGTTAAACATTTAGTTGAGGGCGAGATGCATAGGCAGCATTCTGTTATAATCTTTATAAGGTATTACCATGTTTGTATATGGGTTTTAGACATAAAAGGTACATTGAACAGTGTTCTATAGCCTTCCGTTTATGGTGAAGCCAAGATTAAGGGAGCTCAGCTGAGTCATTGGCTTTCCCTATGGTTTACAACAGCATCTGTTGCACTGTAGTCCTGATTTGGAAACTGGCTTCACTTCCTTATTATGATGCTTCCTAACTCCTCTGTGTACAGTTCATCTAATGATAGATAGTAGCTGAGCATTTAAATTACCAATGAAATGTATGCTTTCAACAAATTTTCCAAACAGGAAGCAAAAGCCAACTCAAAGCAGAAAGACATACAATGCCCTTCACAATCACACAATATCCCAAAGGATTTTACTGTGCAACTGTTGACATGCCTTTGAAGTTTAGATTCCCTACAGTGTGGAAGCAGGCCCATTGGCCTGACCTGTCCACACCGACCCTCCAAAGAGTAACCTACCCAGACCCATTTTCCCTCTGACTAATGTACCTAACACCATGGGCAATTTACCATGGCCAATTCACCTGACCTGCATATCTTTGGATTGTGGGAGGAAACCAGAGCAGACACAGGGAGAATGTGCAAACTCCACACAGCCAGTTGCCTAAGGCTGGAATTGAACCTGGGACCCTGGTGCTGTGAGGCATCAGTGCTAACCACTGTGCCGCCCAGTGTAATCATTGTAAGAATGCATTCACTAGAGTGAGAGAATAAAGATGATTGATTACTAAAGTTGAATAGTTATTTTGGAATCTGTGCTGATCACTGCACCATTCTTATACACATCAGCTTCAGACATAACTCAAGTTGTGTATACTTTTAAAATTCATTTGATTTTACTTTACCCTAATAATTTAGGTTTGACTTTTTAATTGATTTATGGGATGTGGGTGTCACTGGCTGGATCAGCATTTATTACCCATCCCTAGTTGCCCTTGAGAAGGCAGTGGTGAGCTGCCTTCTTGAACCATTGTTATGCATTTGGTATAGGTAGACCCACAATGCCATTAGGAAGGCAGTTCCAGAATTTTGACCCAGCAACACTGAAAGATTGATGAAATATTTACAGGTTTGGATGGTCACTAACCTGGAGGAGAACTTCCAGCAGATGACATTCCCACGTACCTGCTGCCTTTGTCTGTCCAAATGGAAGTGGTCATGGGTTTGGAAGGTGCTGTCTTGGGAGCCTTGGAAGTTCTGTTGTGGACTGTATTACTGAAACAATTTTTACAGTGAAATTGTTGATTTGTTCAAAATGATTTTATTTTCTACATGTCCCTTCTTCTGAACCAATTTCCTTTTTTGTATTCAGGTTTCTCCCAAGTCGTAAAAGACCATGTAACTAAACCTACTGCCATGGCTCAGGGTCGAGTTGCTCACCTCATAGAATGGAAGGGCTGGTGTAAGCCCATGGAATCTCCAATGACTCTGGAGATTGATTTCAATTCCTACTCAGACTTAAGTGAAGGTGAACAGGAAGCAAGATTTGCAGCAGGTAGATCAACTTTTAAATTCAGCCATTAAATGTACATGTTATTTATTCAGCTACCTGATCTGTAAAATACATGTTGAAAAAAATCTGTTTGATCCTTTGTAGTAAAACGTGATGTACAGTTGTGAATGTCATGGATTTGATAAGTACTATGAATGACAATTCTGTTGTCAGCATGCATCGAGCACAGATCCTACATACTGTTAGAAAGACAAATAAGGAGACAAAGTGACATGCACAATGTGAGAACTTTATAAGTGGTAAGGCCTAGAATAATTTAGCTGAATTGGTTCAGTCATTTTAATACTAGTTTAGAAATGTTCTTTTTACATGCAGTAACAATCTTTAATTTGTCATCCTTCTAAATTTTCTATTTTCCTGAAGACATCAGCTGACCTTTTTGAATTGACTTAAACATTTAGGTGGGATCTCAATTTAATTCAAAGGAATGCATTTTTAACAATGCAGCAGTTGCTCAGTACTACATGAAGTGTCAGTCTAAACTCTGGTGCTCTTTATCAATAGCATTTTGTTTTTCATTTGCACTGCACAATTGAATTATTATTTGGAAAGTTATGAATACAACGCAAAATAATCCCCTAAAATACCTCTGTTCCCCACAATAGTCTTAGAGTAATGGGTAGTTCTATGGTAGGAGGTAGAAGTTTAAGATTCCTTGATGTGTTCTAGCTCTAGGAACATTTGGTTAAACTAATTATGCTCCCTTCAAATTGAATGGACTGATGGAGCTGTACCAAAGAGAATAACCCGGGTGAAGCACTCGAAGAGTTTATGGGTATCAATTATGGAGGAATCAGTCAACCTTTATAGAACTCCTGTTTTCCATTTTGCTCAAGTAGAAATCATTTAAGCTGGGGAAGCTTGTGCAATCTCTGGAGGCAAGTTTGGTGGCTGGAGGGAAAATGACACGTTCTCCACTTCCACCATGATGCTGTGGCCTTCCCACCTTGTAGTCAATTGAGACATTACGTGGCTAATTAATGCCACCTTAAACCCTTCATCCTACCACTATTGGTATTAACCCAGAGGGGAGCTTGCAATGCAGGAAGTATGATAAGCAAACCCATGTGGATTACATGCAGGTTTCTGGAGAGGTCCCTCATTTAAAGGCACTCAGTGTCTGGTCAAGGGACCCAACCATCTCCCCTCCAGCACCTCAGCCACCATCGTTTACCGCTGGCCTGGAATCCAGCAATGATCTTAGGTACTGGTGGGTATCATACAGATAGCAGCCATCTCCTCCCTGCCCTGATTGACTAGCTGCTGCTCGTGGGTATGATTTCCATCTTTGGTCCTTGATACTGGCTAAGGCTACTGCTGGTTTGTCAAGTGCCTGATTATTATATGATGTGATGAGTCATCTGCAAAAGAAGTGACACATGGTTCTTGCCAGTTCTTTAGACAGCAGCCAAGGATCTGGTTACTTCCACAAAATTTTGCCCAGTAACCTGAGTATCATCATAACACTTTTCATGAGAGTGGACTTCCCCTGATAGCTTAGCTTTTGGATGAGAGCATTGCTCAGTGTAGTAATCAGTTATAAAGACAGAATAGGTAATCCATACTAAATAATCTAATTTCATCTCAGACAGCAATTGCAGATTACAGAAACAAAAACTGAAATTACTGGACAAACTCAGCTGGTCAGGCAGCATCTGCAGAGAGATGTTTCAGATCTCCAGCATCCACAGCTCTTTTTTTTTATTTTACTGGAGATTATGTGATTGACCTCAGTTTTAAATAGCGATAGATTAGTCAAGCAATACTTTTCTCTTCATCAAGTAACTCTTGGTAGAAAGTGTAAGCATATGAACATCAGACGAGGACCAGACCAAGCCTAAATATGCTGTTTTCAATTATTGTGGAGCTTGTTGACTCTTGTTGTCTCCCTAATGCATAAAACACTTGGTTCAGTGAGAGATTTTGGGGTTTCTTTGGAATCAGACCTCTGTTGACATGAGCAACATCAGGAGGATGAAAGAAAAAATTTTCAAATTTGTGTTCAGCTTTTAAACACATAACAAGTGGTCACTAGACTTTGAACTGAACCTTACATTGTTAAGGTAAACACATAAAATAGATTTTGAGAGTGCTTGGATACAAAACCATTACCATCATAAGGAAGAATATAGGATTGGCATATTCTATTTTGCAACAAGTATTTTTCTGCTGTATATTGGGCTGTGATTTGTTTTATTGCCTCATTACAAATGAATAGAATTGATATAAATTTACTCACCTGATTAACTGGTTGTTCTCTTGTATATTAAAGACAGTCTGAACATCAGTTAGGTTCTCTTACAAACTCTATATAGTGGTGTCAATTCAGAAAACCAGTTTATTGGGAAGATTTGTGTTAAACAATTATTAATCATTAAAGCTGAGGGTTAGTGTCTTGTAACGTTTCAGAGGAATACCTAAATACCAATTATTTTTCGTTTGACAGTGATTGAGTATCATATACAAAATGCCTGTAGGTTTTTGAACGTACTGTAATTAATGCCTATAATTTAAATTTTCTATTTGAACACATTTTGGATTTGATCAAATCCCTTATGATGTGAAGCCCCATGGAACTCACTTCTTCCTTCTTTAGATATGTTCTAGCCTGATCGGGTGATGGATGGCTAAACCAAATATGCACCCTTCAGAATTGAGGGAGCAAAAATGGGGGACACACCAGGGGAGATAACCAGAATGGGAGGGAGTGAGGGTTTTTCTTGGGACAAGGGCATCAATTGTGAGGTGAGGGTAAACCTCTGTTAGATTTCCTTTTAGCCTTTTTGGCCCCAGTAGATATAATCTCATCATAAGAATGGTTTTTCCTTTTTTTTTGTAAATATTAATTTGGTATGCCAGATTTTTAAATATCTGCTTAATTTTTAAGAAGATTTTAAAAGATAATTTTAACATGCTTTCCATTTTATAACACTATAAATACATTCAAATAATCTAGGACCAATGCAGAGTTTGTGTTGTGAAACATGAGATTCACACTGTATATATTTATATACAAGAATATAGAAATTTGTTTGAATACATAAAGAAAATAGATTACTATTGTGAATGAAGATAGTTGACTTTTCACATTGCTGCTAATTTATTTCCATCCATGGCACTTGGTGCACATTTTAAATTGACAATCCATTTATTAATAATGCATTTGAGCAATTACAATTGGTAATATCACATTGTCACTGAGCTACTAACAGAAACATCACCATTTCAATTAGTCTTCTTTACATATGTTCTTAAAAACAGATAACGTCCTCTCAAAAATGTTTTGTAATATTAGGGAATGGGTTGGAGTTCAAGGATGAATATCGTACAGTTTTACAGATCTCGGGAAAGCTTTAATTTGGTAGCACACACAGGTATTTACTAATTTCTGTTCACTCCATGTTTTTAAATAGAGTATTTGCATTTCAGGTGTGGCAGAACAATTTGAGATTGCAGAGGCTAAGCTCAAAGCGTGGTCATCTGTCGACGGCGATGATTCAAATGATGACTCATATGATGAAGATTTTGTACCAACTAGTGACAGCACCCTGCCAGCTGGTAATGGTCCCTTTCAAACCACTTTTGTTCTGTTATCATTATATTCTTTGTCACTATTATGCATCTATACTGAATTATATGATAGTGGTTCTGCGATAGAAGTGCACTGTTCTTTGTTATTGTCCTAAGTTTTCATGATTCTCCTTACATATATTACCTTGTGTCCATTCAAGTATAAATGAAGCATTAGCAGTATGGAGCCAATTAAACTATTATCATAATTCAAAATATGTTTGTGAATAACAGCATCTGTACTTGCATGAATAATATTTTGTGTTCTGTCTCTGTTTTTCTTGGTCTATATTTCCACCATTTGATTGCAGTTCTGAAACTTTTCAAGGATCAATTACTGTTCCTGCAATTTTTGTAACTTCACATGTCATCTCACAGTTTATATCTTCCTCCAACATCTCCTTCCTCGTCCTATCTCAAAGGGCTCATTTTATGTAAAACCAAAATACTATAGATGCAAGAAATCGGATATAAAAACATGAAGTGCTGGAAAAGCTCAACAGGTCTGGCAGTGTCAAGGTTTTGAGTTCGATATGACCTCTTCAGAACATGTACTGTTACATGGCTGCTTGTCACAGCAAGATGTAGAAGCATAATTAGGTTCCCTACAGAGTGGAAACAGGTGCTTCAGCCTGACAAGTCCACACCGACCCTCCGAAGTGTAACCCACCCAGATACATTTCTCCTCTGACTAATGCACCTAACACTATGGGCAATTAAGCATGGCCAATTCACCTAACCTGCACATCTTTAGACTGTGGGAGGAAGCTGGAGCACCCGGAGGAAACCCACACAGACACAGGGAGAATGTGCAGATCTCACACAGTTGCCCAAGGCTGGAATCAAACCTGGGACTCTGGTGCTATAAGGCAGTAGTGTTAACCACTACACCACTGTGCTGCCCCACATTTCATGTGTGACCCTTGACAACGACTGTAGGTAGGCTATCATGGTGGATCATTCTGGATCATTCGTCTCCTTGCTTAGCATCTAGATACAAGCACTTCCAGTAGAAGGTCATTTTATAATATAAGGAGAAAGAGCCTGACCAGTTTTCTTGACTTTAATATGGGCATTTGAAGTCAGATGCATCATCTCTGTCATAGGTTTTTAAACTCTATTCTGGTCTCTTAGGGAATCAAGGAGTATGGGAAACAGGTTGAGGTATGGAGTTGAAGTCTAGGATCAGAGCTGAAAATGTGTTGCTGGAAAAACGCAGCAGGTCAGGCAGCATCCAAGGAGCAGGAGAATCGATGATTTGGGCATGAGCCCTTCAGCTCTGATCTCCAGCATCTGCAGTCCTCACTTTCTTCTAGAAGTCTAGGATCATCCATGATTAGATTGAGTAATGGAGCAGTCTTGATGGCAAGATGGTCTAATCCAATTCTGGTGTTTTTATTCTGTGATTGCTGAAAAGGCTTACAAGTTGTTTGTGACATAATCTTCACCAGTCTTTAGCCCTCAGTCTGTGAAATCCACCTGGAATGTCTCTATTGATACCCTGTGAAACTGAAAAGAAATTTATAATTTGGCTGGTACACCTTAGAAAAGTGTGGCCTCAAACAGTAAAACAAGAAATCATGGTACCAAATATTCAGTTCTAAGAAGGCAAAAACTTTGGAGAACTTCTTAGGGAACTGTTTTGATAGGAAAAGGAAAAAATATATTTTAAATAATTTATTACCTTTTTTAGAATGTATTGTCTGTCCCATTCAGATTTTATCTTTAGAACATGCGATGAAATACTGTATGTGAATGCAATAAATCTCTACCTACTGTGAATGACTTTTGCCCAACAAATCAAGACACTGTAGGACTATAATATCCAATCATATCACTGTATTTTTGAACTGCAATTATCTTATTGTTTCAGATGCAGCTGGACAGTACCCACAAGTGAATTACTCGAGAGATATGCTGCATGGCCATTTGTGCAAACTCACAGTGAGACAGGCATCATGTGAGCAGGAAAGTGATTCCTCCCAAACTGTCTCCCCAGAGACCCTTTGTTCAAGTCTGTGCAGTCTGGAAGATCACCCTTTGCTTAAAATGGAGCTGGGGTCCCCCACCGAATTAGCCACAAAACTGTTTGGTCAGATCAGTGCAATGACTGGTCATAGGGACATGATCTCTCAGCTGCAACCAAACAGCAACACTGAATGTGCCTTTAGGAACCTTATCTGTGAGGACTCCTCTTATTCTGTGTCTTATGCTGAATCTTGTTTTACTCCGGAGGAAGATGACTTGTCATGTCAAGATTACAAAACCATCTGTAAGAAGGAGGACGGCGAGTATGAGGGACGTAGAAAAGTATCAGACGTTGCTTCCTCAGGTGTAGTATCTCTGGATGAGGATGATGCAGAAGATCAATGAATTCTTTGTGACCCTGGCATGTGTTTCTCCCTTTGATACTGGTCTTGAGGCGTCCAAACAATCGGTCTGTATTTTGTAAAAGACTGTAAAAATAACCTTTGCACAAATAATTGCCTGAGGTTTGATGCAAAGGTTCAAGCACTTCACAGGTTTGCATGCTATGAAGTGCCGAAAGGAACTGTTTGCTGAAATGTTCTTAGCACGGTATGTAGCTCAAGCTTTGAGAATCTTTCATACTGATCTTTAAATTACTTGCTCTGTTATTTTTCATGCTGGAAAGCATTCTCCAGTCACAATGGCATGGCTATGTCTTGTGCTAAAATGGCCAAATTATAATCTTCGTACAAGATTAAGCAGCTGCTGGAATGTTCTTAAAAACAGACGACATGTCTTTTTAAAAATATTTCACATAAGAGGTATTTGCTTTTAACCTTCTAGTTTTATACCATTCAACATATTATAGTCAGATGATAAATTAATTTTCAATGGTCTAATGAAAAACATGCAATGTCTAAATCTTTTAAATTCCCACAGTTGAATCCTCTAATTTTGGATAAAATAGTTTCCACTGATGCAGTAAAGGAAAAGTGCATTATGGTTCAAATTTTATATTTTTGTATTTGTGTCTGCATCTTGTGAGGTATTGCTGTAAATTGGATTGCACGGGGCTTCAGTGCTGTTGCTGTAGGATATTTCTTTGTTATCACTGTGTGATATAGTCTATAAACAAAGAATACTGTGGTATTTCTGACTTTCATTGTCATATTGTTTAAATTGCAAGTGTTTTAACATATAATCAAGAATAATACAGCCAATATCCCACTCAAATAAAAATCACATGTGAGTGCCTGAAATACTGTTTGATGTGGCACGTTCAAAACATAAATCTCTTTTAAAAAAAAAGTGAATCCTGTATGGAAGTGCGTGAATTTGATGATTATATTGGCCAATTTAATAATGATACATGGATGCAATCTTTTTTTTCTTTTCAATTCTATTCAGAAAGGTAGACTGTTAAGGTACCCAGGGCTGCCATTACTTTCTGGCTAGGTGCTTCAGATCATGCACTCACATGTGAGGAAGTTATTAATTGATAAAGGTTCATCGCCAATGGCTTTCTTTTTTGTGTTGCTGTTTTCCTGGCATGATAATGGTCTGGCAGTGCAAAAAACAGTTTCCATGCAATGTTTTATTGGCTGTAGCTGTTTTTCTGAAAAATTATGAGCAATTCATTTGCTTCAGATTGCCCATAACTATGACTTTGCTCCATCTCATAAGCAACAGTTATGTTTGACTGGGTCTGGCTTTTCATTTGTAGTTAGATGCTGGATATGATTTATAAATGTTCTTTATTTTCCCAAGAAACATCACCTACCTTGAATGCCTACTGAAATGTTTTTGGGCTTGATGTAGCCCTGACTGTACAGCATTAATATTCAGTGCTCACACCCCTCCTCCGGAAACCTCCCCAGAATACTGACGTGGCCTGATTGCTTATGCTTTAACAGCATCTCAGGAGAGTTAAGAGAGTGTTTTTTTCCCCCCAGTAAAACAAAGACAACCCGAGTAACAATTGTTACAGACCAAAATTGGGAAGTGAAGCTCTATAATTGGAAAAGCTGCAAGATCCATCATACTTTGGCTGTAAGCGTTTGATCATATTGCCTGATTGTTTTGGATGTACTTGAGTCTGCAACTAAGTAATTGCTAGTCTTTGTTATACTTCTATTTTCGAACTGAATTATAGAGAGGGTGAAAGTGGATCATCTTTTTGATTAAGCGCAGGGCTATTTTGCTACAACTGGGGTTCTAATAAACCTTGCTGAATAAAGCGCTCCAAATTATTTTCCACATAGGCGTTAACAGAGGTTGCAGTTCTCTCCGTTACTAATTGTGCAAAGGTTTTGTAGCACTAAAAATTTTAGAATTTCCCAGTTAAATGGAAGATGCCACTGTGAATGTTCCTATGAAATCTACTTGCACTCATCTATTTTGTAATATTGTAAATGTAGTATGTGATACTGTTCCTTAGAATATAACTTGTGTCTTCTTTTGTCTATCATTTCCTTTGTTATAGCAACAATTAAGAATTCCAAATAAACTATCAGTAATGTTTCTTTGTTTGCTTCAAATAGCTTGTTGACTTTTCTTCATGGTTCTTTCAGTGTTTGGTAGATTTTGAACTTCATGAACCTATCACTTAAGTCTAATTAAATGCAATTGTTCTTAAACATGGAATTTAAATTACTATATGTTTCTTTGCGCAGATAATCGTAACTGTCTAATTTCTGCTGTCACTGCATTGGAAAAAGTAAGATTTAGTAAGAAGTATTTCCTCTTGTCTTGAGAAAGTCTGAAAAAATAAGGTTTTGGGAATAATTCTACTCAAACATGAAATATGATATTAACGGTGGTCTCTTAAAAAAATCATTGTAACAGTATAATTTTTGAAACAAGAGCAGAAATACAAACTGGAAAGATCAATAAAGAAAATCTATGCATACCACTTATGGAGTGTACACGCACAGTGTTGGTGAACCTATGTTTGATCTCTCCTATTCATTGGATTCAGGGAGAGAATTCATGTGGAAGGTTGGTCCATCTGAAACTACTCAGACAACTGCTGGTCTAGAACTGCATGGAGAGGAAACAAATGGAAGGGTGAAAGCCATGTTAATTAATCACACACAAAACATTTCCAATTAGGGATTTCACAATAAGTATTACTGTTACCCTATCCTCGCTTTTATTTTAATAGAATAATTATGCAATGTGAATGTTCAATTCTACTGTTAGAAGGCAGACACAATGATTATTATTTAAAATAGGCACTGACCATGAATACAGTATCAGAAACAAATTTAATTTCAGGAACAAAAGCTATCTAATTTCCTTCTGCATGCAAAGAAAACTTCTTTCAGTCAGTATATTTCTAACAATATTTCAAACTTAAACAGATGTCCTTATAAAATGTGTTATTTAATATCTCACTTCGTATTTCTTTATTGGCTCTAGCTATATTAAATAATAAGGGGCCTCAAATCACAAAAAGATAAATTTCTATTATCAAATAATATTTAATCCCTTCTTATTTGTGATGCGATTTAAGATGATCTTTTTAACTGTCTTATTGGTTTACTTCTTACATCTATCCATTCACTGAATTACTAAATCGACTTCAAATGTTTTAAATACAGAAAATCTGAAAACACTTCAGTAATGTGTTCTATTAATCATATTACCTAATTAATCAAAAGCCATCAAATTAATTTTAAAAGCATTACTTGGCTTCTGAAAGGAAGTGGCCTTTCAGAAGCAGAGCTTTGCTTTGGAAGGAATATTAGGATTTGTGATGAATGAAAGGTAAGTGTTTGAACATCCAAAACATTTGACTTACTAATTTGCAATAGCAAAAAAAAACGTGAACCTATTTATTTTCACATAAGCATCAACACCCAGGCTTAGTTCACACTCAATGTTATTTACATTGAGGTTTTTTCCACCAACTCCTGGCTTAAAGAGCTAAAGCCAATGAAAAGAGAATAAACTGATGTTTGTTCTAAACTGTTTGCTGCTTTTATACATTGTGAATGTTAACTGCCCTGCATTAGTAACAAATTGGAATGGAGTTCTTTTGTAGCATGAATGCTGGCTCAACCCAAACATTTATGCTGTTATAAGAAGTAATTAACTTGATATGGAGATAGATGTTTCCTAGCATGCTGGGTTTTGAGAACAACCATTGACAAATTAGACTAATTGGGCAATCCAAGAGGGTGTTTGTGTAATTGAAGAAGCAATTTAGGCTTTCTGATGATTTTATGTTTGCATCTTTTTAGACTTTGAAAAAGTAAATGTACTCAATATACTAGTCACAGATTTTCTTACAAACATCCTTAGGATAAATCACTTGATAAGGTTAACTCAAAAGCATCTTGGAAGTTCAGAGAAAAGCCAAAATCTACAAAATAAATCTTAAATCTATATTTAAAACAATACTCTTTTTGTCAAACTGCTTGTAGTCAGTGAATAGAATCCATTTAGGAACTGTGCATTCTATTATACCTGATGGGATATATGACCACTTGCAGTGCAGTATCACCATATCTCAAAAGCAAAATCTTTGCATACTAATTGTCATTATAGAGCTGAAGGTGCAGACATTGTGGATAATTAAATACGATGTATCACGTAAATGTATTAAGGAGAGATTATTTTGAAGTGAACGTCTTTTACTTTTCTGCCAATGGTTTCCCCACACATACATTGATTTTGGTACCATTTTTCTCATGCAGTCCTTTGGTTGACATCTTGCAGTAGCACAGATTTAGCTTTCATGTGTACTCTGTTACATACCAATTTCTAAACCTTCACTTTCCAAGACCATTGCTATGCCATCCACTTGCTGATTGCCATCATACCAAGTGTGAACCATTATCTCTTCTAGTTAAATAAGCATAAGACTGCTTTCAACTACCTCTGAATGTACTGTTTCCCTACTGTATATTACAAATCAATCTCCCTTGTCTTTGATTCAATGTAGTATTTAATGGTAATTGATCTGTATTTGATTATTCTAGCCTGTTCCCCAATCTATGTAATTGTGCTTGATTGTTTAAGCCTGTGATTGATTCCACACATAAAAAATGATTCTGGGGAAGTCCTGGGGCTTACACTGAAGGTTTTCTGTATGCTGAAACCTATCAATTCAAAGATATGTTAAAGTTCTGTAAATAAACTGTTTGGATTTAGAACTGGAATCATTCTACATTGCTGTAAGATAAATCATAGAAATAAGATATTTAGCTACTGGGAAAATATTAGAAGCCCACTAGCTTTTGGAGCACTGCTCCTTCATCAGGTGATGAACCACCTGACGAAGGAGTGGCGCTCCGAAAGCTAGTGCTTCCAATCAAACCTGTTGGACTATAACCTGGTGTTGTGTGATTTTCAACTTTGTACATTCCAGTCCAACACCGGCACCTCCAAATCGGGAAAATATTGATAATAAGTAGACATAATATATACTCACCTTCAAATATTTTTAAGTATAGTCAATTGCAATACAGTAGGTGTAATTTCCCAGTACTTTTAAAATGTTTTTGACTATTCCTCCCCTCCGCAATAGACTAATGAATACAACCAGAGAATATGGAGAGGTGTAGGAGGGAATTCGAGAGGTTGGAGGCTAAGTATGACCACCCTGGTGAAGTGATTAAAATCTGAAATCAAGAAGCCAGAATTAGGTGCCCTCTCATGGTTCAGATGAACTGGGACTAGGAGACCTGGTTTCGAATCCCACCTGCTCCAGAGGTGTGCAATAACATTTCTGAACAGGTTGATTAGAAAAATAAGCTAAATTTTTTTAAAAAAGCCAGAATTAGACAACTGCTGATAGACCTGAAGTTTGCTGGACTGGGCAGATGTTACAGCTGTGTCGCAAGTTGAACTATCCTGTTCCTTCATTCTTACAGCCAGTCACTGCTTGCCAATCCACATTGAACTCAGTGAAGCAACAAATTAGTTTTAAGATTCTCAGCCTTGTTTGCAAATCTATCCTTGGTCCCATCCCTCTCTTTCTTTCAAATAAGACCATAAGACTTGGGAGCAGAAATTAGGCCATTCAGCCCATAGAATTTGCACCAACATTCAATCCTGGCTGATAACTTTCTCAATCCCATTCTCCCACTTTCTCCCTATAACCCTTGATCCCCTTGACAATCAAGTACCTATATCTGCCTGTCTTAAATTCAATGATCTGGCCTCCTCAGCCTTTTATGGCAGAATCCATAGATTCAGCACTCTCTGGCTGAAGCAGTTTCTCCTTATTTAGAATGGAGATAAGAAGAAATGTCTAATTCATTGAATATTACCAAGATTAGTTTTTTTTATTCATAATCCTCAGAATGTAGTTATCTTGGCAACTCACCACTTTTGCTTCATATTTACTCTAAATTATAAACTGATTATTTTGTCACATCTGAAAGCAAGCGGGAGAAAGTGGCCTTGTTGATAACTCAAAGATGGAAGGGATACAGGGTGAGGTTTGTGTTGGGAAGCAATTTCCTTTGCTCCTATAATTTACCTTCTCCTTGCTGGGCAGCCAGTAATTGGCCATCACCAATACCTGATTGAATGAATAGAGACTGTCAGTACAGGAGCAAATGGACCCCTTTGTTTCTGCTCCATCTCCTTCACGCTGAGAGATTGAGTCCAGTCCACTCAATGTGTAAATTCTCTGATTATCTCTTGCTATTTTGAGGTTGTATTTGTGTTGCCAACTCTGAGTTGGAGGCGTTCCTAAACATTCAGTCAGGTTGTGTCTTTCTGACCATTTAACATTGCAAATATTATTGTACTTTCCAAAGGTTGGGTTTCTTGTGGTCAAAAATCTTTTGGTAAATTTACTGAGATGAATAACTGCATGAGGATTTTGACAAAGTAAAACCCTCTTTACACCCCTTAGCTATTGTCTAATGGTAGTTTTAAAAATATCTGTGCATAGAAATGATATGCATGCTGTCACTCAAAGTCAGGAATCCAAACATATAGAGAATTAGAGACAGGAGAAGATAGAAGAAAATAAAACCAGCAAACTAAAGAGTCGTAAGTAATGAAAATGCAGAAAGCAGGAAACAGAATTTTTAAAATGCATTCATGTGAACATTTTTAGCTTGTAGGTAAAAAGCCCAAGAGAGGAGGAGGACTTAATTTTTGAACAATCCATTAGAAAACAATTTGATAGAAATGATTATAATATCATTAGTTTTAAGGCAGCTATGGAAAAGCAAGTTAGATTAGAAATAAATTAGATTTTCTGAAATTGAGAAATTTCACAAACTTGAGATGTGGTTTAATTAAAGCAAACTGGAACTGGTAAATTAGTGTGAGACATTCAAAGAGGGGATAGTGAGAGTTCAACACAGGTACATTTCCTGAAAAAGCATGGGATTAAGTCCAGAACCACTTGGATATCAAGTATTTTAAAGCAGAGAATAAAAATGGGAAGTGTTTATGATAAATGCGAAGGGCTCAATATTGCAGAAAACCTTGCGTATGAAGAGTGTAAGGTGAAATTGAAAAAAGAAATTATGAAAACAAAGACATGAAGTCCTATTGGCAGGATCAAGAAAAAAAAATCTTTTTTTTGTCATATATAAAAAGCAAGAGGATAACTAAAGAAAGTGTGGGACCAATTCCGGATCTCAAGGGTAGCCTGCATGCGATGTTGGAAGAACTTGATTCTTAATGAATACCTACATCTGTTGTCACAAAAACATGTGAAAATACACACATTGCAATCACGGTAAAATGAAATAGAATAGATATAGAACAGAAGGGGTAGGACATGTCAATATCTTTGAAAAGGGATAATTACCAAGGCTCACATGAAATACATAAGAGTCTGTTAAGAGAAGCAAGAGAAGACCTGTCCAATCACTCTAGTTACATGCATGATGCCAGAATATTGGAGGATAAACATTAGAATGTGTAATGACAGGTCGGTCAGACTGACATTGATAGTGGGAAAATTATTGGAAAGTTTTCTGAAGAGCAGGGATAAATGTTCACTTACAATGACAGCATAGATTTATTGAGAGACAGCTCTGTCTGACCAACAGAATTGACTCTCCTCGTTCCCACATGTTTCACAGTAAATTGGCCAGAGTGCAAATTTGCCTGTAAGATCTGAGCTTTAAGAATTTAAAAACATGGTGTTTTAAACTACCCAATTAGACAGAGTGTTATCATCCAGTCTTAGATTAAATTAAAAGGGTACAAAAGATTTGTCCCTGTTGCCTATATGGCTCTCTAACTCATTTTCTGAAGCTAAATCAGTGCTTGTAATAGCATCATGTTGGTACACAGTGTTTGAAAGATTTGCACAGTTGTTGTGTTATGAATGTGACAGTACTTTTGCCAAAGACCTACGAGACACATTTGCAGCTTTGCTCAGAAGAAACTGTATTTAAAATTGCCTGTTTTATTTTGATAGCATACCAGAGATACAGTTCCATGATTGATCACAATGTACTGGTAGAAGTGTGGTACTACCATGGCCTTATGGTGATACCAATTTATTATAATGGTACTGCTATAATTTTAGGCTGAACGATAAGACTGAGTGGTATGCAATTTAAAAAAATGTTCAAAACGAAATGGAGATCTGTCAGTTTGTGGAAGAGAGAAGAATAATCTTTGGTTAATGATACGTAGACCCTTTATCAGGAGTCATCAGGCCAGATGAAGCATTTCCATTTGATACATTATCCTTACACAGATTTATAGCATTTCCATTTGAATATCTTTTGCAGTTTTTGTCTTTAATTTGATATACCAAATTCAATTTTTATCAAATTTAGTGACCACATTGGCCAATGTTTTTAAACAAAATTATCCCCTTGCTGTAAATAACTATATTGACAAAATACGTTAAATGAATACGTTAACTTGAGACCAACCATAATTTCTTTTAGCCCTTGTTTTATCGCTTTTTAAAATCTGTGTTAAACCTTAAGTTTTTAAGATGATAGGTTAATTCCAGTCAAATTATAATACTCATTTTTAAATTATTTCACACAACAATAAACATGTGAATTATATCCCTGATGTCCAATCAAAACATTACAGGCAATTTTAAATACAGCTTGAAGGATATTTTCATCTGCTGTGCACAGCTTCAAATGTACCTCCTTAGGTCTGGCAAAGATCCTGTCACATCAATAAGACAAGAACTGGGCAAATGTTTCAAAAATTGCATAGCAGCATGATGCTATTACAAACACTGATTTAACTTCAGACAATAAATATGGTCAAATATTAATAATTGACATCACAAATAAAACAAATGTAGACCAAGCATATGGCGAATTTGCTTTGATTAATTTCAATTAGGAATTTCTCTCAATAACATTGTTTTTATTTTATGGATAAACTCTCCCATCCATATCTTAGTTGCACTGCATTGGCAATAGAGCCCTCTTCTGGTGAAAAATAGAATGTTTCAACACAGGTTTCTTAGATCAAAGAGTGCTGGCGTTAGGATACTGCTCTCAGTTAAATGATTAAAATGCTTATTTTCAAATGAGCTGTGGTTTATTTTATAAAGAAGAATACATTGAGAAAATGTGTACTCGAGAGGGTACGGAGGAGATTCACCAGGATGTCACTTGGGCTGGAGCTATTCAGCTATGAAAGGAGACTGGACAGGCTGGGAAGTTCTGAGGAAGTGTTACCGGACTCAAAACATTAACTGACTTTTCTTCACAGATGATGCCAGACCCACTGAGCTTCTTCAGCAACTTCTGTTTTTGTTCTGGATAGGCTGGGGTTGTTGATTTCATTTTTTTTATTTCTTGAGAGCAGAGAAAGCTGAGGGGAGATCTGATTGAGATGTAAACATTTCTGAGGGGTAGACAGTGGAAAAAAAAACTTTTCCTATTTTAGTAGAGGGGTCAATCACCAGGGAGCACAGTTTTCAAATCTCCAGCATAGCAGTTCGTTGTTTTGTTATAATGGCACAGTTTGAAAGTAAGGAGAAAGAGTTTTAGAGGGGATTTCAGAAAAAAAGTCATCCAGATGGTGATGGGTACCTGAAACTTGCTATCTAAAAGGGTGATAAAGGCAGGAAGCTCAAGACGTTTAATAAATATTTAGATGAGTCCTTGAAACACTATAGCATACAAGTGCTCGAAAATGGAGCAAGAATAGATAGGTCCCTGATGGCTGGTGTAGGCAGGATGAGATCACACTATTTTACTATGTTGTAAAAACTCGATGACTCCGACTTGATTGTTATTACACTGATAAATATGGAGTTTTCTTTTTTGTGAGGAAAAAAGTGATCATATAAGGACCTCTGAAAAATCAATTCAGCTATATTGAACAGAAAGTGAGTATGTGCGATGGACACAAAACATTCATTTATTTTACAAAGTTTTATTAAGCAGCAAGTATACATCTACTCAGCAAATCAAGCAAGCCACTGAGTAGTGAGTAGTAGTTCTTTTGATGATAAGTAGATGTAATTTCCAGTGGACTGACAGATTTTGGAAGGTGATAGCAATTATTTAATGAGACAAATAAAACATAACTAAACCTATTTCAGCAAAGTGAGTGGAACTAGTGTCTAAATATTTTGTTAACAATCTGTCATATGTCATCAGAATTTTGGTTCCTTTTGTGGGAAATTAAACATTTGTATGAGCAAATACTCATAACTGTAAACTTTCAGTTATGGCATTTAATTTTAATAAAAATCTTCAATGCAATTAAATAAAATAAATGAGCAGAGAGGAACATTTCATTTGTGCAGACATACACATACCAATGATGTCAAACCCTAAGAAATAGTGCAAAATGCATAAAATGTCAGATAATTGGTGCACTTACAAAATAAACTATTGCTTTCTTAATCTAGCTTATTTGCTTCTGAGCATATTTATCAATCCATGTTCTTACATCTTGTTAGATTTTGGCTTCCATGAAAGTGATTTCATAGTTTGTTTGGAGAGGACAGTGAGAATATTGTTTTTTTGTTGTAGTAATGCTGAACTCTTTAGAGGGTTTATTGAGTTGCAATATTACTGTGTTACTGTATTATTACTGTGCTGTCACTGTAATAATTCAGTAATATTACAGTATTACTATATTATAATATAGTAATTATTACATTACTATATAATATTGTATTATATATAATAGTATTATTATATAGTACTTGTCACTGGAAAATTGTTTATATCTTAACTTTTGATCTACTGATATGTAATCTCTACAATCATCTTCTTTATTTCAATCTCAATTTCCTCATGTATTTCACATGTTATAAACCATATATGTGGTAAACACTATCAATATACCTGATTTTGACTCTAATATTTCTGCCAATATATAGGATTGAAAATTATGGTGTAAGTATTTGTAATGAGAAGATTAACTGAAAACTTGGAATATTTCTTATGTAAACACTTACATAAACAACCGTGTAAATCATGGTTGTTCTTGAACATAAGAACAAGAAGCAGGAGTAGGCAATTCAGCTGCTCCACCATTTAATATGATCATGGTTGATCTCATCGCAGTCCCGACTCCACTTTCCTGCTCTCTCCATGTGAAGCTTTAGCCCTTTGCTAATTAAAAATCTGTCTAGCTCCTCCTCAAATTTATTCAGTGTCCCAGATCCACTGCACTCTGGGAAGTGCCTAGAAATTGCCCCACAAGAAGAAATATCTGTTAAACATCTACTTGTCAATTCCCTTTAGCATCTTACTTACCTCAATTTGATCACCTCTCACCTTTCTAAACTCGGGCAGGTATAGGTTTAAACTACTTAATCTCTCTAGAAGGCAAGCATTTATCTCTGGAATTAATCAAATGAACCATTACTGAACTGCCTCCAATTTAATTATGTCTTTCCTTGGGTAAGGGACCCAAAACGGTGTGCAGTACTCCGGCCTTGTACAGTTGCAACAACACTTTTATACTCCATTCCTTTTGCAATATTTGCCAAAATTCCATTTTCTGTTCTTATTACCTGCTGTACCTGCATCCTACCTTTCTGCAACACATATATGAGGAGATCCAGATCTCTGCACCAAAGCATTTTGCAGTTTCTCTTCATTTAGAAAATAAGTTGTCATTTTATTCTTCTTCACAAAGTGAACAAAGTCAACGACTTAATGTTTTATTTGTAAATGTTCTGGTGTGCCTTTTCTGTTCAGTAACTATAATTTTGGTGATCTTTTGTTTGCTCTACTTTGCACTCCAGGATAGTGATTTCTGACTTGCTGACTTGGTTCTTTCATCTTCATTACCTGTTGGTATCGTGGGCCCAAATAGATTGTGGGTTGCAAACACGTGCTTTTTGTTGCCGGCTTCCTCTGCACACAGTCAGGACTAAATAGCATTGTTATGAGGATGTGATGGTTAAGGCCAGTGAATGCATGCTCACATGATATCTCCTACTCCAAACCACCAACTTCTGCTGTCTGCTTCATGCACCACAGCCCCATCATATGCCCATCTTGAATGGTTCTGAGGGCTTGCACCTAATATCCAAACAGCCAACTTCACCATCCCATACCTTCCAATACCGCCAGCATCGCACCCACCTCTTGTTGTATTCACATACCTTCAGACACTCAATTATAGCTCACCCATCACCCATATCAGGAACTGCCAGTCTCCCATCTCTCTTATGGAACAAGGTGAGACATAATAGCAGAGCAGAATTGGTGTGAGCTGAGGATACCTGAATCCTCTGAGTCCTAAAATGAGATGATTCTTAGCATCATGGGGCTACCACAAATGAGCCCAAAATATCTAGCAGCACTGAGAACATTGAGGATGACAGCCTTTCAGTCCTTTTCAACACCCAAATACCCTCAAGTTCACACTCTGATAAGATGGATACGCTGCAAATAGTGTGACCATGGTCAGTCTTTCCTTATTCCACCCTGTCCCATTCCTTCTACTACCTGTATCCTTCTGAGTTCCTGCTTTTGAACAGCCAATAACTGCTGCCTGTCTAGCCACAGCAATCTGAGGAGCAAGAAAGAGAGAGAAACGGCACAGCACTAATGAAGTCTCATCACTTGATCTGCCAGTTGGAGCCACTAATTTAGGTAATGGCATAGCAAGCCCCCCCATCTAGAGGCTAGTATAGACTTGGGATCATCATGTGCTGGGACATCCAAGCATGGCTGGTGGGGGCCGGGGAGGGGAGGGGGTGTGGCATGGCGAGGTTGGGGGGGGGGGGTGCGGGTTATGGGGGAGGGGGTGTTGGTGGTTGGTGGAATGGATGATTTGTTTTCCAGTTCTGAGAGACAGGATCACAGAGGAGTTCTGTGGTAGATGACTCTGATGAGGTCACTATGAGGCAGCATACGGGAGAGCATTGTGTACACATACCAAGGAACTGGCTGGATACATTGGCTGGCCTGGAAGATAGCTGCTATTAACATGAAAGCACATGGAAGAGTCTGCCTGCAGTTAGGCAGAAGTCACTGTTCAGAGTTTATACACAATGCCACCTTTGCTCGATATTCTGTCAGGTTGTAGACCCAGAGACACTGTCGATGCTGTTCCCCAAGATTTTGCAGCTTTTGTATTGACAGTTCTCAGTCATCCTAGAAAGGATGCAGTGAAACTATTTCGGAAATCTAGGAACTCATCATAAAGTTTGCAAAAATGCTCCAGATTATCAATGACAATAGATACATATATTACAGTGCAACCTGCAAGGAATTTCACAAGGAAAAGGGTGCATACAGGACAGTCCCTGTGTATTGGAAAGTTGTATGTGCCTGCTATCCAGCTGGCTGGTGTAACATCAGGATTAGCAGTTTGGACCACACAGATCCAGGTTATGTCAATCACTCATTAATTCATGAGGGTCAGACTGTAAAATGAACCCCAAATCGATTAGATTAGATTAGATTCCCAACAGCCCAACAAGTCCACACCGACCCATCAAAGAGCAACCCACCCTGACAAATGCACCTAACACTACGGGCAATTTAGCACGGCCAATTCACCTACCCTGTACAACTTTGGACTGTGGGAGAAAACCGGAGCACCCAGAGGAAACCCATGCAGACACAGGGAGAATGTGCAAACTTCACACAGACAGTTGCCCGAGGGGGGAATTGAACTTGGGTCCCTGGCGCTGTGAAGCAGCAGTGCTAACCACTGAGCCACTGTGCCTTCAACTCTCCAATATTACAAAACTTTAGCTATTTTTAAAAATACTTTTGATATTAACTTGTTTAACGTTATTAACCACCATTACCTGTTTAGCTGCTGTTGATAAGTCAACCTTCATCCCAGGATTAATCCCAGGAAACAGCCAAGTGACTCACTTTTGAGCCGCCTCCAATACCAGTACATTTTTGTTAAATACAGAAATGAAAACTATACATGGTACTCCACGTATGGCCTCACCAACACTCTTTACAATTGAAGCAAGTCTTTTCTATTTTCAACATTCAAGTCCCCGGCAATAAAGGCTAAAATTCCATGTGACTTCTTAATTACATAGAGTCATAGAGATGTACAGCATGGAAACAGACCCTTCGGTCCATCCCATCCATGCCGACCAGATATCCCAACCCAATCTAGTCCCACCTGCCAGCACCCGGCCCATATCCCTCCAAACCCTTCCTATTCATATACCCATCCAAATGCCTTTTAAATGTTGCACCACTCCCTCTGGCAGCTCATTCCATACACGTACCACCCTTTGCGTGAAAAAAGTTGCCCCTTAGGTCTCTTTTATATCTTTCCACTCTCGCCCTAAACCTATGCCCCCTAGTTCTGGACTCCCCGACCCCAGGGAAAAGACTTTGCCTATTTATCCTATCCATGCCCCTCATAATTTTGTAAACCTCTATAAGGTCACCCCTTAGCCTCCAACGCCCCAGGGAAAACAGCCCCAGCCTGGTCAGCCTCTCCCTGTAGCTCAGATCCTCCAACCTTGGTGACATCCTTGTAAATCTTTTCTGAACCCTTTCAAGTTTCACAACATCTTTCCGATAGGAAGGAGATCTGAATTGCATGCAATATTCCAACAGTGACCTAGCCAATGTCCTGTACAGCCGCAATATGATCTCCCAACTCCTGTACTCAATACTCAGACCAATAAAGGAAAGCATACCAAATACCTTCTTCACTATCCTATCTACCTGTGACTTCACTTTCAAGGAGCTATGAACCTGCACTCCAAGGTCTCTTTGTTCAGCAACACTCCCGAGGACCTTACCATTAAGTCCTGCTCAGATTTGCTTTCCCAAAGTGCAGCACCTCGCATTTATCTGAATTAAAGTCCATCTGCCACTTCTCAGCCCATTGGCCCATCTGGTCAAGATCCTGTTGTAATCTGAGGTAACCCTCTTCACTGTCCACTACACCTCCAATTTTGGTGCCATCTGCAAACTTACTAACTGTACCTCTTATGCTCGCATCCAAATCATTTATGTAAATGACAAAAAGTAGAGGACCCAGCACCGATCCTTGTGGCACTCCACTGGTCACAGGCCTCCAGTCTGAAAAACAGCCCTCCACTACCACCCTCTGTCTTCTACCTTTGAGCCAATTCTGAATCCAAATGGCTAGTTCTCCCTGTATTCCATGAAATCTAACCTTGCTAATCAGTCTTTCATGGGGAACCTTGTTGAACGCCTTACTGAAGTCCATATATATCACATCTATTGCTCTGCCCTCATCAATCCTCTTTGTTACTTATTCAAAAAACTCAATCAAGTTTATGAAACTTGATTTCCCAGGCACAAAGCCATGTTGACTCTCCCTAATCAGTCCTTGCCTTTCCAAATACATTCTGTCCCTCAGGATTCCCTCCAACAACTTGCCCACCACTGAGGTCAGGCTCACCAGTCTATAGTTCCCTGGCTTATCTTTACCGCCCTTCTTAAACAGTGGCACCACATTTGCCAACTTCTAGTCTTCCGGCACCTTACCTGTGACTATCGATGATACAAATATCTCAGCAAGTGGCCCAGCAATCACTTCTCTAGCTTCCCACAGAGTTCTGGGGTGCACCTGATCAGGTCCTGGGGATTTATCCACCTTCAACCATTTCAAGACATCCAGCACTTCCTCCTCTGTAATCTGGACATTTTGCAAGATGTCACCATCTATTTCCCTACAGTCTATATCTTCCATATCCTTTCCCACAGTAAATACTGATGCAAAATATTCTTTTAGTATTTTCCCCATTTTCTGTGGCTCCACACAAAGACTGCCTTGCTGATCTTTGAGGTGCCCTATTCTCTCCCTAGTTACCCTTTTGTCCTTAATATATTTGTAAAAACCCTTTGGGTTCTCCTTAATTCTATTTGCCAAAACTATCTCATTTCCCCTTTTTGCCCTCCTGATTTCCCTCTTAAGTATACTCCTACTTTCTTTATACTCTTCTAAGGATTCACTCGATCTATCCTGTCTGTACCTGACATATGCTTCCTTCTTTTTCTTCACCAAACCCTCAATTTCTTTTGTCATCCAGCATTCCCTATTCCTACCAGCCTTCCCTTTCACCCTGACAGGAATATACTTTCTCTGGATTCTTGTTATCTCATTTCTGAAGGCTTCCCATTTTCCAGCTGTCCCTTTACCTGCAAACATCTGCCTCCAATCAGCTTTTGAAAGTTCTTGCCTAATACCGTCAAAATTGGCCTTTCTCCAATTAGAAATTTAGAACTTTGACTTTTAGTTACAGCTCTATGCTAATTTATGGTTCATAAACAGGAAAACCCAGATCCCTCTGTGTGCACCCTTTTTCGAGTCTCTCTCCATTTAAATAAAAGTCTGCCTTTTGATTCTTCCTACAAAATTCTGTTGACAGGTTTTAGCCCATGCACTAAACCTATCTGTATCCCTTTCCAGATTCGTTCTATTACTGTCTATCTGTGGCAGAAGAAGTGGATGTTTGAGGATGTGGTGCCAATCGAGTGGGTTGCTTGCTCTTGGATGGGTGTCAACCTTCCTGAATATTGTTGGAGCGAGATGTATCCAAACATTGGGGGGTGGGAAGGTGGTATTTCATAAGATCCCTGACCAGTGCCTGTAAGTAGCAGGGAGACAGGAGGTGAGTTACTTGCTGCAGGATTCCTAGCCTCTCACTTGCTCTTGTAGTCACAGTATCTATGACTAGACCAGAAGTGTTTCTGGTCAATGATAACCACAAGACGTTGAATGTAGGATATTCAGTGATAGTAACACCATTGAATATTAAGACTTGATGGTTAGATTCTTTTTTGTTTGAAATGGTCCCTGTCTAACATGAATGTTACTTGCCACTTCAGTTCAAGCCTATATGTTATAGAGATCTTGCTGCAGTTAGGCATGGACTGCTTCAACGTCTGAAGAGTCACAAATAATAATGAAGCTTGTGGAATCATCAGCTAACATCTCTAATTCTGACATTGATGAAGCAGCTGAAGCTACTTGGGCCTAGGATATAACCCTGAGGACCTCCTGCAGATATTGTCCTGGAGCTGAGACGACTGACTTGCAACAACCATATTCCCTTTGTATTAAGTATGACTGTCCAGCAGAGACCTTTCCTTGCCAGATTGTTATCCACTCCATTGTCTATCCAAATGTTCTCTCTCTTTAGGATCTATCCTCACCTATCGTTTACTCCTTCACCTCTCTCCTCACCCAATCGTCTGCATGTAAATCAACTTTTTCCACCTACTATCTGAGAAAGGGTCACCAGAACCAAAGCGTTAACTCTGATTTCTCTCCACAAATGTTGCCAGACCTACTGAGCTTTCCCAGCACATCCTGTTTTTGTTTGATTTACAGTATCCACAGTCCTTGCAGTTTTTATTTAGAGATATTTCCTTATTAATTTTTATTGTCTTTAGTTTTGCTGAGGCTCCTTGAGGTTGGTCAAATGAAGCCTTGATATCAAAGGTGGTCACTGTCACTTCTGTAATCCAGCTCTTTTGTTCATGTTTGAACCAAGGCTGTAATGACGTTAGAAGCTGAGTGACTCTAGCAGAACCCAAACTGAGTTGCAGTGAGCAAGTTATTGTTAAATGCTGATTGATGGCCCTACTGCTGACTCCTTCCATCACATTATTGATGTTTGAGGGTCAACTGATGGGTAGTAATTGGCTGGGCTGGAGTTTTCCTACTTATTATGTACAGGAATAACCTGTTAGAAATCATACAATCACCTGATGAAGGAGCAGCTCTCCGAAAGCTGGTGCTTCCAAATAAACCTGTTGCACCATAACCTGGTGTTGTGTGATTTCTAACTTTGTACACCCCAGTTCAACACCAGCGTCTCCAAATCAGGAATAACCTGGGCATTTTTCCACTCTGCTGGATGTAGCGTTGTACCTGTGGTGAAACAGCTTGGCTAGGGTTGTGGCAAGTTCTGGAACATAAGACTTCAGTACATTGCTGGAATTTGTTCAGGCCCATAGCCTTTGCAGTATCTGGTGCCTTCAGTCAGGTTTTGATATTGTATGGAATGAATCAAATTGGCTGAAGACTGGCAGGTGTAGCTGGGGACTTCCAGATGAGGCAAAGTTGGATCATTTTCTTACCATGTCTGACTGGAGATAGTGGCAAATGTTTCATTCTTATGTTTAGTACTGACATGCTGAGTTCTCCCATTACTGAGGATGGGGATATTTATCAAGCTGCCTCCTTCAGTGAGTTATTTGATTGTACACCAATATGCATGAGCAGTTGCAGTAGGACTGCACAGCTTAGGTAAGATCTATTAGTTGTGGAATCACTTGCTGTTAAAGCTGTTTGGCATGCAAATGCCCTGTAAAAACATGGCTGCCAAATGCCTGCATATGCTGTTTTGTCACCAGGTTCACATCTCATCTTTTGGTATGATGTCCCAAAGAAGCATCACTGGATCCGAAACAACAACTCTGCTTTCACTTGACAGACGCTGCCAGATCTGCTGAGTTTTTCCAGCAATTTCTGCTTTGATTCACTTTTAGGTTTGCCTGATGCTGCTCCTGGCATGTCCACCTGCAGTCTTCATTGAACTAGGTTTGATCTCCTGGCTCAGTGGTAAGAGTTGATTTGAGATATGTGAGATCATGAGGTTGTAAATTACGATTGAGTCCAATTCTACTGCTGCTGATGGCACACAGCATCACATAGATTCGTTCTCTTGAGTTGCTAGATCTCATTTCGTGATAGTGCCATACAACACAATAGAGGGTATCCTTTATGTCAAGAGGAGACTTTGTCTCCACAAGGACTGTGTCACTTCTATGATTCTGTAATGCACAGATGCATCTGTAGAAGGTAGATAGGTGAGAATAAGTTCAAATATGTTCTTCCCTTTTGTTGGCTGATATGTTTTTCAAGCCCATTCTCCTGCCTTCTCCCCATAACAGTGATCCCTTTACTAATCAAGAATCTATCTATCTTTGTCTTAAATAGACTCAATGGCTTGACCTCCACAGTCTTCTGCAGCAACAAATTCCATAGATTATCCACCCTCTGGCTCATGGATTCAGTTCCAAAGGGTTGTTCCTTTACTCCGAGGTTGTGCCCTCGGGTCCAAGTCCCTTTTCCTAGTGGAAACATCTTCTCCACATCCACTCTATCCAGACCTGTCAGCATTCTGTCAGTTTCAATGAGATTCTCCCCCAACCTTCTAAATTCCATCAAGTACACACAGTCCTCAGCTGTTCCTCATATGACAAGCCCTCACTCCTAGGATCATTCTTGTAAATCTCCTTTGGACCCCCTTCAATGCCAGGACAATCCTTCCTTAGATACAGAGCCTAAAACTACCCCCAATGTTCCAAATGCAGTCTGACCAGAGCCTTTTATAACCTCAGCTGTATACCTCTGTTCTTATATTCTTGCCCTCTTGGAATGAATGCTAATATTGAACTTGCCTTCCTGACAACTGAACATTCAAGTTTACCGTAAAAGAATCCTGAACATGAACTGTCAAGTCCCTTTGTGTTTCAGATTTCCAAAGCCTTTCTCCTTTACCACATTTACTTAAAGATTTAAAGTTTATTTAAAGGTGGGGGGTGGGGAGTTATTCAACGATCAACTGTCTGTTACTTTGTTTGGCACAATATTCCTCTTTTGTTTTAAAAAGAAACCTCCGACTCAACTTGAGAAAGGGAGATTCAACAGAGAGGTAAAAGCAGTACACACATGTGAAATAATAGTAATGTTTGAAATATTTATTTTGGGAAGTGCAATATATCAACATCAATAAACCATGTGGATGGATTGTACATTTACTTTTTGTCACTTAGTGACAAAAATACATTTCTCGTATAGGGTTCTGGTCTGGTTGAGTTAATGAGATAAAGTAGATGTACAAACATCTGAAGCAAGTCTCCTGTCAAAATAGTAAAGTAATAGTGACTCATTATTTCCAACTATTGAATTCTACATGTTAGAAAACTTGGACATTTATTTGCACATGATCTGATGTTACCTTAATTTGATTAGAAATCTAAGTACTTTATTTCCTCCCGTGCAACTTATTTTGCTGCAAAGACTTAGAAAGAAAGCAATTACAAAACAAAAACAAAGATTAATGAGCACGAATAATGCATTAAATTTTTCTATATTACTTAGCTGTTCTGTTAATTTTTAAATTTTGTATATCATACAATTTCTCAATGCCCTGCTATTTGATACAATGGTACACACTAGTTATGTTTGTATTGTGATCATATACTTTAATTTCAGCATTTATGATATACTTGAGGAACTTTTTACACCCAGCTCCTTTCAACACTGAGCAATATTCCAAGTTCTTCTATTGCAACAAAATCTCACCCCTCACAAAAGTCTCATCTCACAAAAATATATAAATTCTAATTTTCCTCAACTTTTATTTTGAAAGTGAAATTAATAGTTTTTGATTATGGTTCCTCTATAGAAATGTTTGTGGACTGCTCTTTCAACGGCATTTTGCTGATGACATAAAAAGCTGCCTTATCTTATGTTCCATGAGCACCATTCATTTTTCTTTGTTATCATAACTGACTTGTATCATTATGCTTATTTGTATTGGAGGCTATTAATAGTTTCTATATATGGAAATGACCAAAGAATTACTATTGTGTGTTTCTTCTTCAGCTTCAGAATGCGAAGGATTGTAAATGTGTGACTTGACATTACTATCCTGCTGATTGTCCATACTCGGACTCTGCATTTGTAGCACTGCATTAGAAACAATGTCATCCCTTAGTTCTTCCTCCACTTTCAGATCTGAGCATTACAGCAACTACAGGCAACAATCCTCAGGCGATCCCTGCTTCGACCAATACCTACATGCAGCACGGACTTTATTTGAAGATGAAGTGGAAAAATCATCATCCTTCAGGAATGGTCACTTTTCAAGACCAAGGAATGAGTCTTTTGGATACACAGGTTTGGCTTTTAATATCTCTACTTTCCTTTTGGATTTTGATTTCAGTGGTAATGTAATTTTTTTTCAGATCACTAGCTCTTGCTTTGTAACACAACTGAACTAAAACTATTTAATTTTAAAGAATTATTAATTTAAAATAAATTCTACCTCCAATTGTCATATCTATTAAAATATCATTACTCTAGGAGGAAGCACCTAACTACCAATTTTTACCATATGGCAAAAATGGATTCTTTAAATTTCACAGCTTTCCAAGTAATGTTTAAATGAACAGTTTTAATCATGACTAAAAGGGTTATATTGCAGCAAGTAATTAGTTTATTATTTATTTCTGCTCCAGATCTTACGTAAATTCAAAGTATCTGGGGAGTAAATTGCATCAGAGGCACCATAGGTAGAATTTTCCTATTTCCAGTTGATATGTGGTCAGGTGAGTTTCATTGTTCAATGACTCTCCTTGAGCGGTCTTCCACACTTGATCCTTAATTTTGCAATGGGGGTTTTTGGGCACATTTCTCAAGGAATTGCATAGTTGATGAGGGATGGGCATTGCTGGGGCTTCCAACCCCACAAACCCTTGCTGCAATATTTCAAGCTGGACTGCACACCCCTGCCCTTGTCACTATGGTGCTAGAGCTTCCACACTGAGGAAGAAAGCTCGCTGCCCACTTCACAGACAGGGACCTGAAGGCGTTGGTGGATGAAATGGTGTAGGGGAGAGCAGTCCTTTTTAAGCTGACCAGCACAGGAGGTCGCACCATGAGATCCAGCCAGCGTAAACACAAATAGCAGTCCCTTGTCAGTGCTATGTCCTGAGTGAAGTAGGATGCCTAACAGCACAAGACAAAGTTCAAGATTCTTCTGTAACTGCAGGGTAACTGCATCATCTTCTCTCTGCTACCTTGCACTCAACAGGGCCAGAGTTCTCACTAGTGCTGCCTGTGCACATGCACCTCAGCAAGGCTCAGGGACTACAACTCTCACTGTTGCAGGCATAATGTCCATTCAAAGATTCACACCCACCTCACCCTCCCAAACTGCAAACCCTCCCTGCTCTCTGTGCTTCCTACTCACTCAGTGGAGACACCTCACCACCTCTCCTGTTTCCGTATCACCATTAACTATTCTTCCATCTCCTTCAAGTGAATGTAATCCCTTCTGAGGAAGGGTTACTTGACCTGACATGTTAACTCTGATTTCTCTCCACAGATGTTGCCAGACCTGCTGAGCTTTACCAGCAATTTCTGTTTTGGTACTTAATCCCTTCCTTTGTCTCATTTCATAAGTCCCACGACAAGGTCAAGAACAGTGGGGGCGGGTAGAGTCACTAACATCAAGCTCCCTATTGTATACAAGGAGAATGTTCTGGATTTAGCTGGAGAACAGCACAACTATCTATGGTGATGAGAGATCTCAACGGCCAAACAGCTTCATTGTGCTGTGTTGCTCTCTCATTCATAATTCATCTGCACAAGCTTCTGTCCTTCTTCTATACAGGCACTAGCGACACCCAGTGAAGCTCTGCAAAGGAGATAGGGCCAGATGCCTTCCACTTTACCTCTACCTCTGAGGAGGAACCTGCTAAACCCTCAAAGCAGGCATTGACAAGACTTTCACCTGCCCCCTCCACCAGCTCGAAGACTTTCACCCTGGAAGGTACTGTTTCCAGATTAGATTTGGGAGCACAGTCTGGTGAGCACATCACTGATATGTCTCTGCAGCTGGTTTGAGGAGGAAACACCCTGGGTCCCTGACACTCTCCGAAGATTGCCAGCGACCAGGTACCTGCCTAGCCTTTGGCACAAGGTGAGCCCCCAGACTTTTCCATTAAGGACGCCATCAGAATGCACATACAGAGACAGGAATATCGGGCAGGTTTGTCAGAGACACTCGGTAAAGAAGATTAAAGGAAGAAGGAGTCCACCAAAGTTACAAGTCTGGAGCTGGCTCCAGCATGTATACATTTGACTGCCTCTGTGGGCAGGAGACTCAGGTCCATTATTCTGTCTGCCAGATACACATACAGGCCTGCATTCTATCATTCCAGTCATAGGTGCTCAGAATCAATGGCAAGGCAAGAGGGGCGATGGATTTTAACACCACTTTGGGTTCCCCTTCCTTTTGGGGAGAAAGCATGATGCCAATAGGTACTCAAAGGCCAGAAGAGTAATGCACAGGCCACTCAGGAGCTTCTGCTTAGGAGACGCCAGAGACTCCACCTTTCCCCTCATCTCATGCCAAAGGCTGAAGATGTGGAGAGTATGCTTAATTCAGGGCAGGACATTCTTTAACAGGTCTGGGCTAGCAGTGAAAGGTGGGACAGCACCTAGACATAGTTAGATGATGAAGAAGGAGAAACCTAGGGGGTAGAAGTGCAACATCACTATAAATATCTTTTCACCTTGGAAACATATCTTCACTTACACTGTTAAAAAGTCTACAGTCTCTTTAATCTTTGCTGTTGGACATGATTAAGCAATATGATTAAGCGGGCCTTATCTTCATCCTCATCTAGTTATCTGACCTACACTTTATTGGCTTCAGTTCCTTCGATCCATAGGCAGCATTTCCAAATCCACAACTCCACTTCCATCTAGAAGGACAAGGGCAGCAGATATATGGGAACACCATCACCTGCAAGTTCCCCTCCAAGCCACTCACCATCCTGAATTGGAAATATATCACCATTCCTTCACTGCCGCTGGATCAAAATCCTGGAAATCCCTCCCTCAGTGCATTGTGGTTCATAGAATCATAGGGCCAACCTACAGCATATGGACTGCAGCATTTCAAGGCAGCAGCTCACCATTATCTTCTCAGGGGAAACTAGCAACCAGCCTGTGGTGTTCATAACCCATGAATGAATCAAGTAAAATAGTTGTGAAGGGCACTGCATACCACAATGATGTGGGACACCTTTGCTATACAGCAAGGATCTGCCAGGATGGTGCAGACATCAAAACCTCATCTTGAAGATGCCTACGGTCTATTCCACTATAGTCTTGGTTGAAGCATGAGCAGCATTGTAACCTTGTGTGTTAGTCTGGAGGAGTTTTAAAAGGGTCATGAAGCATGTTTTGGAGGGGGTAACACTTGCCTCTCAGTATCCATCCTTGTACAGATCAAAGTCCTTGGAGTGACTCAGGACTCTTTGCGTTCTCTAGTATGTATGCACTATGGCAGCTCCAAAAATACCTGGCAGAACTTGGTTTTGATGGCCCCACATAATTTGAACCTTGATGGAGGAAAAGCCTTTTCTGTTGACAAACTTTGCAGGTTGGTAATAGGGTGCTCTCCAAACAATGTGGGTGTGGGCTGTCACACCCTGTGTCAGGGGATAGCTAACGATTGTGGAGAATTCCACTGTCTGGGCTCCTGCATTCTCCATGTCACAGGGGAAGGATATGAATAGCTGTGCTTTGGAAAAAGAAATGCATTTATGGATTGAGGTTTGTGAGATGTCATACAGATCCTCAACTGCTCCTTGAAACAAGCCACCACAATGAAAATTCAAGAGAGTTGTGACCTTGATGGCTATTTGGATGGAATTGTCACCCAGTCCTTTTGAACCTCCAGGTTCTCATCCAGCAGATGATACAAATGACAGGGACAACCTTAAGTGGTTCCTGTATTGTCTTTCAAATAGTTGAAGCAAATGTCAGTGAGGCCTGTAGATCCAGGATCACAACATGCAGTTCCATCTGCTGTTTCTCCCTCTGGAGACTGTGCTAACAGACACAGGGAGATTGTGTTCTTGCAGATGAAGCAATAATCGCTGTCTCCTTCTACGTTGTCTTGACAGTTGCACCAAGGCCAGTGCAGCAATGGTGCTGTCCGTGCGAAACCTGTGACTAGATAATCTGTGTGCAATGTCAGAAAGATAATGTGGTTTTTGATGAAGGAACTCCTGTGTGCTCTCAACCATCACAATGAAACCTCAAGTTATGCCCTCAGTGTGGCACAGAGGCTCCCCAAAGATGTCATTGACATCCCCTGCTAAAGGGCTATGAGGCACATGACCTTGTCCAGTTGTAACTTGCATTTCCCAAAGTTTTCATGCAGCATTGCAAGCGGAGCTCTATCACTAAGCTGTCATCGCTCCACCCTCTTCACTCCCAAAATAAACAAGCTCCTTTCTGTATCATAGATCATGTCCTTAAATACTTATAGTTCAGTATATGAATCTGACAGCTGCAAAGTGTTGTTCTCCAGTGCTTGTTGTGGAATATGGTTGTAAAATGAGTTCTTCAGTTCCCACTTCTAAGTGCGTTGTTCTTATTACAGTTCTTTTGCTAGCAAGTCAAGAAGTCAATTTGTGCACACAATGCAATGATCATAATTGCTTGAAGCTGTGAATTTCAATATACATTCCTGGATAATGAATAACCTGTGGATACAATGCATATTAAAGCCAGATGAGTGGCGTGTCTGAATCAGTGAAGGTATGTTTAATGCAAGTGTCCCTCGAAGAGGCTCTAACACAGAAAGTTTTAATCTGGTTCTGAATAAAAACGTAGTAATTTAACTTGCTCACTTTGCACAGCCATTTAGTGCAGTTAGGATTTGTTCTGATGTGGCAAAGTTCCAACTTCATTTCAACGAGAATGATATACAGGCTCCATCTGTAGCATACAAATTCCACACAACCTCTCTCCCTGCATCCACCACCTCTTCTTGTTTCCTTGTGTTGCTGTTCTTCATCTATTCATCTCCAATGAATAACCAATCAACCTCCCCCACTTTCTGTTGCATCTCTTTACATAAGTACTAATGCAACCCATTTTCACTTAGAGTCCATGACTTTGGAGTTTCCCATGTCCTGTTTGTTGGACACCTCCTGCACAATATGGAGCACACTCAGTCCCTTCCCATTCACTAAGGTTCCACCTTACTATCTCCAATTGCCTCCTATCAGTGTCTCCATTCCCTCAGTGATACTATGCAATGAAGCTCATTCCGAGACTTCAGCTGTCCAATTCCTGTAAGACTCCACGGACTGATCCCTGACAATTTCAATGGGCAGCACAGTGGCTCAGTGGTTAGCACTGCTGCTTCACAGTGCCAGGGACACAGGTTTGATTCCCACCTCGGGCGACTATCTGTGTGGAGCTTGCACATTCTCCCCATGTCTGTTTGGGTTTTATCCCACAATCCAAAGATGTGTAGGTCAGGTGAATTGACCATGCTAAATCGCCCATAGTGATACATGCTTTAGTCAGGGGTAAATATAGGGTTGGGGAATGGGTCTAGGTGTGTTACTCTTCAGAGGGTCAGTGTAGACTTGTTGAGCTGAAGGGCCTGTTTGCATATGATACGGAATCTAATCTAATTATTGACCAACATTCCAGAACTGATGATGGCCCAATCCCCAGACCACAACTACACGAATCAGAAGAGTTTCTTGTATGATGTGATGGCTTGACTGATACTAGTCTTCCTTATCCCACTAAGACCGGCTCCCTCCCCATCTTCTTTGACTTTCGCACTGCATATGTTTCAAGCAAATAGTGATCTATTTGCTACGCAAACTGTTGACACATTACTGCAGGTGTTGTGCTAATGTAGCATGGTGCCGCACAGCAACATGTCCATCACCGTTACTGTTCAGTGCTCTCCACCTACCTCTCCCTCTGTTTTACAGAGAGGAGTGTTTGGTGGAGAGCCAAGTGACTGGTAGCCTGTAACTGAGCACTACAGCCCCTGTGTGTGGTAAAAATAATGAGAGTCACAGGCAGCCTGCAATTCAGTGTTAACGTCAGTGAGTGTATGCTAAAAAAGCAGTGCGAAGCATCGAGGCTAGCCCCTTCCAAATAAGCAGTAAACAGCAGGAGTGCTAACAAAGCTAAGAGCCAGGATCCTGTGCAGATGCATGTGACTCCTTGCACAATACGAATTGATGGAAGCATACACATCACAGGTATCCCTGCGTTCCAAAATAAGGTCCTCAAGGTCTGAACAGGTGTGAATGTTTGATCAAAGCAGACATGCAATAATGAGTCTGATGGTTTTCTTATTTCAAAAATATATATTATGTATTTATAGATGATTTTTTAACAATATATATTTTATTGAAAAGTAGATTTTTTAAATATTACAACAAATACAAAACAATACAATACAAAGAAAGAACACAAGAAAAGTAAAAAACCCAACCCATTGTACAAATGTATAATAATATATAGAAAATATATATTTAAAAAACCAACTAACTGTTTAACTAAATAAATAATAACTAACAACAAACTAATAGATAGTAATAACACAACTCAGCCAAGCAAGACAGTCATATGTTCGCAGTTCCTCCTCCCTGGATATTGGGCTCGTAAAACACGATCTTTATGGTTATATAAAAGCCCTTGTTAGTGTGGCAAATAAATCTGTGTCCAGGAGGGTTGCCATTTTATAAAAATTCTCAGTTTTGTGGAGTACCATACTTGTGAGAAAATCCAAGGGAATATGCTCCATAACACTCGGGGGGTTCGGGGTGGTGGTGTGTGGATGGTGGGGTGCGGTATTGGATTCCCAATCTAGCAATCTAGCAAGACATTCTTTCTTGTGCAGAAAGTAAGGATTTGAAAAGTTTTTTTCTTATGCGCATCTACAGGGAACATACTGGGTAGGCCAAGAAGAGGAGAGATCAGGTCCTTCTCTGCCCTTACACCCAAAATTCTCTCCATTGCACCTGCCACAGCACTCCAGTATGTTTGAAGCTTCTCACAGGACCAGAGACAATGGGTAAGAGTGCCCGTACAGACCTTGCACTTGGGACATGTTGAAGATATCCCTGGTTTAAATTTTGACAAAGGGTCTGGAGCCAAGTGGACCATGTGGAGAATATTCAACTGTAAAGCATGGGCCCTATTGCAAATTGATATCTTTCTTGTGTTATCCCAAATACCTTCCCATGCCTCTGAGGAGACCTCATTTTCTATCTCTTTCTCCCAGCCCCTGCAGAGTTGATTGAACTCATATGAGGGGGCACCCCCACCTGATGATATAAAGTGCAGACAGAAAGTGTACTTAGCGAGATTTGAAAAGATTTGTAGCTCAGGTTGAGGTTCTGGATGTAGGTTTGCTCGCTGAGCTGGAAAGTTCATTTCCAGAAGTTCTGTCACCATACTAGATAACATCTTCAGTGGGCCTCTGGGCGAAGCACTGCTGATAATTCCTGCTTTCTATTTATGTGTTTGGGTTTCTTTGGGTTGGTGATGTCATTTCTTGTGGTGATGTCACTTCCTGTTCCTTTTCTCAGGGGATGGTAAATCGTGTCTAACTCGATGTGTTTGTTGATAGAGTTCTGGTTGGAATGCCATGCTTCTAGGAATTCTCAAACGGTCTCTGTTTGGCTTGTCCTAGGATGGATGTGTTGTCCCAGTTGAAGTGATGTACTTCCTTATCTGCATGTAAGGATACTAGTGAGAGGGGGTCATGTCATTTTGTGACTAGTTGATGTTCATGTATCCAGGTGGCTAGTTTTCTGCCTGTTTGTTCAATGTAGTGTTTGTTACAGTTCTTGCACAGCCTTTTGTAAATGACATTAGTTTTGCCTGTTGTCTGTATAGGGTCTTTCAAGTTCATTATCTGCTGCCTTAGTGTGTTGGAGAGTTTGTCGGCTACCATGATGTCAAGGGGTCTGAGTAGTTTAGCAGTCATTTATGGGATGTCTTTGATGTAGGGGAGAGTGGCTAGGGTTTCTGGATGTGTTTTGTCTGCTTGTTTGGGTTTGTTGCTGAGAAGTTGGCAGACTGTGTTCATTGGGTTTAGATCAGAGTGGTGCTGGAAACGCACAGCAGGTCAGGCAGCATCCGAGGAGAAGGAACATCCACGTTTTGGGCAAAAGCCCTTCATCTGGAATGTGTTCATTGGGTACCCATTCTTTTTGAATTCACAGTATAGGTGATTTTCCTCTGCTCTGCGTAGTTCCTCTGTGCTGCAGTGTGTGTTGGCTCGTTGAAAGACCCTATACCGACAACAAGCAAAACTAATGTCATTTACAAAATACCATGCAAGAACTGTAACAAACACTACACTGGACAAACAGGCAGAAAACTAGCCATCAGGATACATGAACATCAACTAACCACAAAATGACATGACCCTCTCTCACTAGTATCCTTACATACAGATAAGGAAGGCCACCACTTTGACTAGGACAACACATCCATCCCAGGACAAGTCAAACGGACATGCATGCGAATTCCTAGAAGCATGGCATTCCAACCCGGAACTCTATCAACAAACACATCGAGTTAGACCCCATCTACCACCCTCTGAGAAAAAGAACAGGAAATGACATCACCACAGGAAATGAAATCACCACAAGAAATGACATCACCAACCCAAAGAAGACCAAAACATCTAAATAGAAAGCAGGAATTATCAGCAGTGCTTCACCCGGAGGCCCACTGAAGAAGTTACCTAGTATGGTGAGGAAACGTCTGGAAATGAACCTTCCAGCTCAGCGAGCAAACCTACATCCAGAACCTCAACCTGAGCTACAAATCTTCTCAAAACCCGCTAAGACCTATGGGCGCAATATGCTGAAAATGGGAAACAAATGCCATCTGACAGAGTGCCACTTGCGAAAAGCTGTACTTCCTGCATGAACGCTGAAGAAAACAGGTACAACCTAAATGTCTTAAATGCAAACCTCCCCTTAACACCCCACTGCCAAAAGAATAGCAGAGCAAAACAGCCATAGAATGCTTAGAGAAATGATTGATGATGCTCACAATAATACAACCGGAAAAGTTTGCACCAAAAATCTTTACTCACTATGCAACAGACCATGCATGGTCAGACACAGTATAACAAGCCATAGATATTAGACAGTGACAAACACAGAAAATGAAAAAAACTAGACCTACAGAAAAAAAACTAGACAAATTTAAACAAAGTAACAACACTGACAACACAGAAGCATGGATAAAAATCTTATCTGACTGACCCTTAATAGACACTGAAAATGCCATCTTAGTAAGAGGATTAAATTACAATTGCCTGGATATGGACAAGAAAGATTTCTTAGCAGCATTACAAACAACACTAAAAGACAACAAACTCACAGAAGAAACCCAGCAAACTATCAGACAGGTAGTCGCACCAACAATAAACAGAAAAAAGGAAGGAAACACACTCAATACACAAGAAAGGAAAGCACTGGAAAGACTAAAAAAAGATAAAAACATTGTTATCCTACCTGCAGACAAAGGATGTTTGACAGTCGTTCTAAATCGAAGAGAATATGTTGAAAAAGTGAACGCACCATTACAGATACCAACACTTACCAACAAGTGGCGACAGACCCGACCCCACAACTAGAGAACCGGATCACAGCCCTACTCAAAAACTTCAGATATCTGGAGAAATAAATAAGGTTGACTTCCAAAAAATGAAACCAAATGGATCCAACACACCACACTTCCACAGATTACCCAAAATTCACAAACCAGGAGCCCCTCTCAGACCTATAGTCTCGCTACTTGGAACACCAACTTACAAATTGACCAAGGAGCTACACCAAAGACTAAAACACTTAGTAGAAGACTCACGCCACTCCATCCACTCCACCCAAAAATTGCTGAAGACCATCAAAGACACTAAGATAGAAGAGGATGAAATAATGGTCTCCTTTGATGTAACAGTCCTGTTTACATCAATCAACATTAACCTGGCCAAGGCAGCACTGACTACAATATTAGACTACAAAGACATATACAGCAAACACTACTAACTTCATCAGCAAGGACAGCATCGTCAAGCCAGTAGACCTATGCCTTACCTCACACTTCACCTTCAATAACAAAACCTACAAACAAACCAATGGAACACCCATGGGATCTCCGATATCAGGGTTCTTAGTAGAGGGAGTAATGCAGAGACTCAAACAAACAGCCCTGCCAACCATTCAAACTTTGGGTCTGCTACGTGGATGACACCTTTGTCATCACTAAACAAAACAAATTAGAGGAAACCTTCAAGACCATCAATAATACTCTTCCTGGCGTAAAATTCACTAAAGAGGAGGAAAACAATAACAAACTGCCATTCAGAGATGTCACAGTAGAGCGAACAGCCAACTTCAAACCAGCATCTAAAGGAAAACAACACACACAGACCAAATATTGAACTACAGAAGCAATCATCCCAACACCCACAAATGAAGCTGCATTAGAGCATTATTTCAACGAACCTACACACACTGCAGCACAGAGGAACTATGCAGAGCAGAGGAAAGTCATTTATACTGTGTATTCAAAAAGAAAGGATACCAATGAACACAGTCTGCAAATTTCTCAGCAACAAACCCAAACAAGCAGACAAAACACGTCCAGAAACCCTAGCCACTCTCCCCTACATCAAAAACATCCCGGAAATGACTGCTAAACTACTCATATCTCTTGGCATCATTGCAGCCCACAAACCCACCAACACGCTAAAACAGCAGCTAATGAACTTGAAAGACCCTATACAGACAATGAGTAAAACTAATATCTTTTACAAAATACCATGCAAGAACTGTATCAAATACTACATTGAACAAACAGGCAGAAAACTAGTCACAGGATACATGAACATCAAATAGCCACAAAATGACATGACTCTCTCTGACTAGTATCCTTACATACAGATAAGGAAGGACATCATTTCAACTGGGACAACACATCCATCCTAGGACAAGCCAAACAGAGACATGCACGAGAATTCCTAGAAGCATGGCATTCCAACCCGGAACTCTATCAACACACATATTGAGTTAGACCCCATCTACCACCCCCCTGAGAAAAAGAACAGGAAATGACATCACCAACCCAAAGAAACCCAAACATATAAATAGAAAGCAGGAATTATCAGCAGTGCTTTGCTCGGAGGGCCATTGAAGATGTTACCTAGTATGGCGATGAAACGTCTGGAAATGAAACTTCCAGCTCAGCGAGCAAGCCTACATCCAGAAAGTGTACTCTTAGCACTGAGCACCTCCCTCTCTATGTTGGATTTGTAGGGATCAGTCAACGAGTAATCTTTTTTTGAATAAAATCCTTAACTTGAAAAAAACAAAAGAGGTCCCTATTAGATAGCTCGTATTTCCATGCTAACTGGCCAAAGAACATCAATGTGTCTCCCTTAAATAAATTGCCCATGCAAGACACACCCCTGCTGCTCAATGTTTAAATCCTGAATGTATCATCAATAGTTGAAATCCCAGCATACCCACTGTAGGTGTAAGAGAAGATGTTTTGCCAATATTGCCTTCCCTCTGCTGAATTGACCTCCATGCTTTAACAGTATTGATAACCATTGGGTTGTGACAATATTCCCAAATTGTCCAAAAACAGCAAGCTAGTAAGGGGGCACCTTGCCTGGGAGGTTTCAATATCTGACCATATTGAAAGAGGGTCCCCACAGGCCCAATCACCCACGTAGGATAAAAGCAAGCTTACTCTGTTGCTTTTAACATCCGGAAGAACCACTCCCCCCCCCACCCCAACAGTCTGTGAGGCAATTGCAGTTCAGCAAATTTAATAAGGGGCTGCTTATGATGCCAAATAAAAGAGCTGAACCAGCCGTTCAGTCTCCTGAACGTTTGCTTATCGAAAATCAGGGGAAGCATTCATATATGGGGGAGAATATTCTCCTGAATAAATGCTACCCAACCTAACCATGAGACTGGATGTGCCTCCCATCTTTGAAGGTCTTGTTTGATTTTTGTCAAAAAATTGAACAAAAGTAGCTTTGAACAGCCGATTGGGGACTGGAGTAATGAGTATGCCCAAATACACAAAACTCACCTGTGACCACTTAAATGGGAATTGAGATTTGCCCTCACCATACAAGGTAACATCTTCAATGGGCCTCCGAGCAAAGCACTGCTGATAATTCCTGCTTTCTATTTATATGTTTGGGTTTCTTTGGGTTGGTGATGTCATTTCTTGTGGTGATGTAAGACCACCCACAGGCATAGCGTCTGATTTTGCAGGATTAATCTTGTACCCTGAAAAGGCGCCAATTGCACTGATGCATTGTATCAGACGAGGCACCAAAACTGCTGGATTTGACAAAAAAATTAGGACATCGTCCACGTACAACGAAATCTTATATAATTTTGACCCCACTTCTGGAGCCGATATATTGGCATCCCTACGATTGGCCTCTGCCAATGGTTCAATCACCAATGTAAAATGCAATGGTGAAAGGGGATAGCCCTGCCGACTGCTCCTAAAACTGTTAAAATTGCTGGATCATACTCCATTGGCGATGACCGCAGCAAGAGGGTCACTGTAGAGAACCTTTACCCGTCTTATAAAGACTTTACCCAAGCCAAACTGCTCCAGAGTATAGAAAAGGTACGGCCACTCAACTTGGTCAAATGCCTTCTCTGCATTTAGAGAAATCACCAATCTCTGTATTGACTGTTGTTGTAATGCTTGAATTACATTAAGCAGCCTCTAATATTATTGGAGGATCTGCGGCCCTTTATGAAGCCTTTCTGGTTCTCTTTAACAATAGAAGGTAACACAGCCTTCAGCCTTAATGCAAGAGTCTTCAAGAGGATTTTAAAGTCCACATTTATGAGTGAAATGGGACTGTACAAAGCACAATCCTCCAGGACCTTCTCTGTGAAATATTGGCCTCTCTCAGAGATACTGGGAGACAATCATGGCTGTATAGTCATTAAACATGTTAAGCATCATATGTTTATAAATTCCGTATAGAATTTGCTGGGAAGTCCATCAGGATCGGGGAGTCCAGAACTAGAGGACACAGGTTTAGGGTGAGAGGGGAAAGATATAAAAGAAACCTAAGGGGCAACTTTTTCACGCAGAGGGTGGTACATGTATGGAATGAACTGCCAGAGGATGTGGTGGAGGCTGGTACAATTGCAATATTTAAAAGGCATTTGGATGGGTATATGAATAGGAAGGGTTTGGAGGGATATGGGCCGGGTGCTGGCAGGTGGGACTAGATTGGGTTGGGATATCTGGTCGGCATGGATGGGTTGGACCAAAGGGTCTGTTTCCATGCTGTACATCTCTATGACTCTGTGACTCTATGACCGGGCGCCTTTCCACTCTGAAGCTGCTGCACAGTCTCCTCCACTTCTTGCTCTGATAAGAGGGTATTGAGAAAAGACTCTTGTTCCGGGGTCACACCAGGGAGCTCCAGATCCTTTATAAAAACTCCATTTTGGCCCGCCCCTCCTCATAACCCTCAGATTGGTATAACTTAGAGTAAAATCTCTGGAATTCCACATTAATCTTCTTGAAGTCACATGTTAGGTTCCCAGCCCTTTCCCTATTTGCCGTAATGGCTTGAGGGGCATCACCTGGTGAGATATGCATTGCCTGTCACCATGCTCAAATAATATTTGCTTTGCAAAAGTAAGCTCCTTTTTTGCTATTTCTGTGAGCACAGAATTCAGTGCAGACCACAGCGCCATAATCCTCTGTGGCTTGGCCAAGGAGGGTCTGCCAAAGTAAGCCTTCAATTGTGCTTCGAGGACACGTTGCTGTTCACCCTTCTGTCGCTTCCTACTGGCAGAGTAGGAAATAACTAACTCCCTGGCATAGGCTTTGGCAGTTTCCCCAGAGGATGGATGGGCTACTAACCGAGCCTGAGTTAATGTCTAGGAACGCCCAAAATTCCCAAGAGAAGTACTCCACAAATGTACTCACCTTGAGGATAAAGGGATCCATTTGCCAGTACAGTTAGATGATCCTTTATCCAAAATGCTCAGGACCAGCTGATTTTTGGAATATGTAATTTTTTGGTTTTCAGAATAAGTGACAGTTTAATGGTGAAATTTTAAAAAATCTTTGTGGAGGAGCAGACTTCTAAGTTAGAGCAGGACAGTTGGTGCTTGGCCACGCCCCCTCACATCACATCTGAATGACACGCATCGAGTGGGTGTCAACTTGGGTTAACTGTTTGCACACCAAACAACCTTGTTAATGAGAAAAAACTTCACAAAACAACCTTTGGATTTCAGAACTTTTCGGTTTTTGGATGTTTGGATAAAGGCTCTTCTACCTGTACCTCAAACCCACTGTAACATCCTTAATCTTAACCAACAGGTACACTGGAGCATGATCGGAGATAGTAATATTGCCAATCGTACAAGATGCTACCAAGTCCAGGGTTGCCACGGGAGTCAGAAAAAAAATAAATCCTGGTGTGACATCTGTATGGATTGGAAAAAAACTTAAAATCCCTGCCTGTAGAGTGGAGACACCTCCAGATGTCCACCAACCCTAAGTCCGCACACAGATCCATTAATTGTTTAGTTTGTACTGAGAGTATTAGGGGGCCTTTGGGCAACATGTCTGCTGTGGGATCCATGAGTTAAAGATTCCCCCTATGACAATAGGCAGGGACTCGAGATTGATCAGCTTAGAGAGCACATCTACCAAAAATTTGAGGGATGGGCTGGAGGACAATCAACATTTAAAACACCATATTCTTCCCTGTTTGTCAGGGCTTTAAGAATTACAAACCTCCCGTGTGTGTCTTTAACACACTCTAGTAACTTAAATGGGAGATTCCTCCTAACCTATAAAGTCACTCCCCTACTTCTGGTATTCAAAGATGAAAAGTAAACCCAATCAAAGCCGTTCTGCTGTAGTTTCAAATGCTCCCTATCATCCAAGTGTGTCTCCTGTAACAAACTGAAACCATTATATTTAACAAACCTACAAAGCTATCAAAGATTATAAGACCATAAGACCATAAGACATAGGAGTGGAACTAAGGCCATTCGGCCCATCGAGTCCACTCCGCCGTACAATCATGGCTGATGGGCATTTCAACTCCACTTACCCGCATTCTCCCTGTAGGCCTTAATTCCTTGTGACATCAAGAATTTATCAATTTCTGCCTTGAAAACATTTAGCGTCCCAGCCTCCACTGCACTCTGCGGCAATGAATTCCACAGGCCCACCACTCTCTGGCTGAAGAAATGTCTCCGCATTTCTGTTCTGAATTTACCCCCTCTAATTCTAAGGCTGTGTCCACGGGTCCTGGTCTCCTCGCCTAACAGAAACAATTTCCTAGCGTCCACCCTCTCCAAGCCATGTATTATCTTGTAAGTTTCTATTAGATTTCCCCTTAACCTTCTAAACTCCAATGAATACAATCCCAGGATCCTCAGCCGTTCCTCATATGTTAGACCTACCATTCCAGGGATCATCCGTGTGAATCTCCGCTGGACACGCTCCAGTGCCAGTATGTCCTTCCTGAGGTGTGGGGACCAAAACTGGACACAGTACTCCAAATGGGGCCTAACCAGAGCTTTATAAAGTCTCAGTAGCACTACGGTGCTTTTATATTCCAACCCTCTTGAGATAATTGACAACATTGCATTCGCTTTCTTAATCACGGACTCAACCTGCATGTTTACCTTTAGAGAATCCTCAACTACCACTCCCAGATCCCTCTGTACTTTGGCTTTACGAATTTTCTCACCGTTTAGAAAGTAGTCCGTGCTTGTATTCTTTTTTCCAAAGTGCAAGACCGCACATTTGCTCACATTGAATTCCATCAGCCATTTCCTGGACCACTCTTCCAAACTGTCCAGATCCTTCTGCAGCCTCCCCACTTCCTCAGTGCTACCTGCCTGTCCACCTAACTTTGTATGATCGGCAAACCTCACTAGAATGCCCCCAGTCCCTTCATCCAGATCATTAATATATAATGTGAACAGCTGTGGCCCCAACACTGAACCCTGCGGGACACCGCTTGTCACAGGCTGCCATTCCGAAAAAGAACCTTTTATCTCAACTCTCTGCCTTCTGTCAGACAGCCAATCCTCAATCCATACCAGTAGCTCACCTCGAACACCATGGGCCCTCACCTTGCTCAGCAGCCTCCCGTGTGGCACCTTATCAAAGGCCTTTTGGAAGTCTAGGTAGACCACATCCACTGGGTTTCCCTGGTCTAACTTACTTGTCACCTCTTCAAAGAATTCCAACAGTTTTGTCAGGCACGACCTCCCCTTACTAAATCCATGTTGACTTGTTCTAATCCGACCCTGCTCTTCCAAGAATTTAGAAACCTCATCCTTAATGATGGATTCTAGAATTTTACCAACAATCGAGGTTAGGCTAATTGGCCTATAATTTTCCATCTTTTGTCTTGATCCTTTCTTAAACAAGGGGGTTAGAACAGCGATCTTCCAATCATTCGGAACTTTCCCTGACTCCAGTGACTTTTGAAAGATCTCAACCAACGTCTCCGCTATTTCCTCAGCCACCTCCCTCAGAACTCTAGGATGTAGCTCATCGAGGCCAGGAGATTTATCAATTTTAAGACCTTTTAGCTTTTCTAGCACTTTCTCTTTTGTAATGGCAACCATACTCAACTCAGCCCCCTGACTCCGTTTAATTGTTGGAATATTACTCATGTCTTCCACTGTGAAGACTGATGCAAAGTACTTATTAAGTTCTCCAGCCATTTCCTTATCTCCCATCACTAGCCTTCCAGCATCAGTTTGAAGTGGCCCAATGTCTACTTTTGCCTGTCGTTTGTTTCTTATGTATTGAAAGAAACTTTTACTATCATTTCTAATATTACTGGCTAGCCTACCTTCATATTTGATCCTCTCCTTCCTTATTTCTCTCTTTGTTATCCTCTGTTTTTTTTGTAGCCTTCCCAATCTTCTGATTTCCCAGTGCTCTTGCCACTTTATAGGATCTCTCTTTTTCTTTCATAGATTTCCTGACTTCCTTTGTCAACCATGGCTGTCTAATCCCTCCCCGGACAATTTTTCTCTTCTTGGGGATGAACCTCTGTACAGTGTCCTCAATTTTACCCACAAACTCCTGCCATTTTTGCTCTACTGTCTTCCCTGCTAGGCTCTGCTTCCAGTCTATTTTCGTCAGTTCCTCTCTCATGCCCTCATAATTACCTTTATTTAACTGTAACACCATTACATCTCTCTTTCAAACTGCAGACTGATCTCGACCATATTATGATCGCTGCTTCCTAAGTGTTCCCTTACTTTAAGATTTTTAATAAAGTCTGGTTCATTACATAGCACTAGGTCCAAAATAGCCTGCTCCCTTGTGGACTCCATGACAAGCTGTTCCAAAAAGCCATCCTGTAAGCATTCCATGAATTCCCTTTCATTGGATCCACTGGCAACATTATTTACCCAGTCCACCTGCATATTGAAGTCTCCCATGATTACCGTGACCTTGCCTTTCTGACATGCCTTCTCTATTTCCCGGTACATGTTGCGCCCCTGGTCCTGACCACTGTTAGGAGGTCTGTACGTAACTCCCATTATGGTTTTTTTGCCTTTGTGGTTCCTCAATTCCACCCACACAGACTCCACATCATCTGACACTATGTCATTCAGTGCCATAGATTTAATTTTGTTCTTAACTAACAAGGCAACCCCTCCCCCTCTGCCCACCTCCCTGTCTTTTCGATAAGTTGAAAACCCTTGGATGTTTAACTGCCAGTCCTGACCCCCCCTGTCACCACGTCTCTGTGATACCTACCACAACATAATCATTTACGATGATCTGTGCCATTAGTTCATCTGCTTTGTTCCGAATGCTACGAGCATTCAGGTAAAGTGCCTTAATGCTAATTTTCTTATCTAGAGATATTGGAAGTCATAAGATGTCCTAAGTTATCCTTCCTTTTTGTTACATTCCCAGTCTGTCTCAAGTTTAAATCTGCCTGCACATATGTTGTCCTGCCACGTATCTTTCCATTTAACTCCATTATATACAACAAAACCCAAAAATAATCCAACAAATAAAGCACCAACAGTACTGAATGGGGGAACTCACCCCCTACCCAAAGGGGGCAACTTAGAGCCCTTGTAAATTTGGGCCTTTGGATCCTTCCCTGGATTCTGGAAGTTTCCACGTTCTCTCCTTGTCTCTATAATGATGAAACCGCACCAGGAGAGGATGAGGACATTGACCCAGAACTGACCTCCGCACCACGACCTAGTGAGCCTTCTTGATCTTCAAGCCTCTCACTCCAGCCTCCAAGTTAAGGAATTTCTGCAACCAGTCCCCAATAAATTCCGTCGGCCGCTCACCTTCCTTACCCTCCAGCAGACCGACGATCCGAATAGATTTTCTCTCGCCCCTGTTCTCAAGATCATCCACTTGGTCATGCAAATTATGGACCTGCATCACCAGGGCTCAGATCCTATCCTTGGAGGAACCAGTATCAGCTTCCACCACTGTGACTCTGTGTTCTACCTCATCCGTCCTCTTTTCCAAGTCTCCCAACTACTGTTCATGCTTCTGCAGCATGATAGAGATTGGGGCCAGCTTCTTGGGGCAGCGAGGGCTACCAGGAAGGGTGAGTTTTTCAGCATTAAAAGGAACTTACTTCGGGAGTCAGGCCTCCATTTTACCAAAGCAGTGAGGAGATAAGGAGTGGTGAAGCGAGGGCTGCCAGGAAGGGTGAGTTTTCCCGCATTAAAAGGGACTTACTTCGGGAGTAAGGCCTCCATTTGCTTAGAGGTGCAAGGGAGGAGCGAAGGACTTCTGAGAAGTCATATATTTGTGTGGTTGCGTTACCCGAAACACTACTCGGGTAGTGTCTCCCACCCTTCCTCCTCCTCTAACCAAAAAAAAGGTTCTGTGCGCCAGATTGGTAAGGTAACGAGTTTATTTTTTATTCATTATTTTTTCAACAGTCTCTTTGGGAATTCAGAATAGTGGGAATGGAGGTGAGGGCAGTTGAATGTTCCTCCTGCAGAATGTGGGAGGTAAGGGTCACCACTAGTGTCCCTGCTGACTACATCTGCGGGAAGTGCACCCAACTCCAGCTCCTCAGAAACCGCTGGATGAACTTTGGATCATTCGGGAGGCAGAGGGAGTTATTAAGAGGAGTTACAGGGAGGTAGTCACTCCTAAGGTACAAGAAAAGGGCAGATGGGTTACAGTCAGGGGACGGAAAGAGAAATGGCAGGCAGTGCAGAGATCCCCTGTGGCCATTCCCCTCAACAATAAGTATACCATTTTGGATACTGTTGGGGGGGGGAACTTACCAGGGGAAAGCAGTGGGGCACAGGGGTCTGGCACAGAGTCTGTCCCTGCTGCTCAGAAGGGAAGGGGGAAGAGGAGTAGAGCAGTAGTTATTGGGGACTCCACAGTTAGGGGGACAGATAGGAGGTTCTGTGGGGACGAGGGAGACTCACGGTTGGTGTGTTGCCTCCCAGGTGCCAGGGTTCGTGATATTTCTGATCGTGTTTTTGGGATCCTTAAGGGGGAGGGAAAGCAGCCCCAAGTCACGGTCCACATAGGCACCAATGACATAAGTAGGAAGAGGGATGGGGATTTAAGGCCAAAATTCATGGAGCTAGGACGAACAGAGTTGTTGTCTCTGGTTTGTTGCCCGTGCCACATGCTAGTGAGGCAAGGAATAGGGAGAGAGAGGAGTTGAACACATGGCTACAGGGATGGTGCAGGAGGGAGGGTTTGGATTCTTGGATAATTGGCGTTCTTTCTGGGGTAGGTGGGACCTCTACAAGCAGGATGGTCCTCATCTGAGCCAGAGGGATACCAGTATCCTGGGGGTGAAATTCGCTAAGGCTATTGGGGTGGGTTTGAACGAATCTAGCAGAGGGATGAGAACCAAAATTGTAGTTCGAGTAGAGAAAAGGTTGAGAGTAGGGAGGTCTAAAATCAAGTTTCAGGGATGCAAGATGGCACCGGCAAGCAAGAAGTTGGTTTGAAGTGTGTCTACTTCAACGCCAGGAGCATCCAATAAGGTGGGTGAACTTGCAGCATGGGTTAGTACCTGGGACTTCGATGTTGTGCCATTTTGGAGACCTTGATAGAGCAGGGACAGGAATGGTTGTTGCAGGTTCCAGGATTTAGATGTTTCAGTAAGAACAGAGAAGATGGTAAAAGTTGGGGGGGGGAAGGTGGTGGTGTGGCATTATTGGTCAAGGACAGTATTACAGTTGCAGAAAGGATGTTTGGGGACTCGTCAACTGAGGTAGTATGGGCTGAGGTTAGAAACAGGAAAGGAGAGGTCACCCTATTGGGGATTTTCTATAGGCGTCCGAATAGTTCTAGAGATCTAGAGGAAAGGATAGCAAAGATGATTCTCAATAGGAGTGAGAGAGACAGGGTAGTTGTCATGGGAGACTTCACCTTTCCAAATATTGACTGGGAACACTATAGTACGAGTACTATAGATGGGCCAGTTTTTGTTCAGTGTGTGCAGAATGGCTTCCTGACACAGTATGTAGACAGGCCAACAAGGGGCGAAGCCACATTAGATTTGGTACTGAGTAATGAGCCCGGCCAGGTGTTAGACATGGAAGTAGGTGTGCACTTTGGTGATAGCGATCACAATTCTGTTATGTTTACTTTAGTGATAGAAAGGGATAGGTGTATACCACTGGGCAAGAGTTACAGCTGGGGGAAAGGCAATTACGATGCGATTAGGCAAGATTTAGGAAGCATAGGATGGGGAAGGAAACTGCATGGGATAGGCACATTAGAAATGTGGAACTTATTCAAGGAAAAGCTCCTGTGTGTCCTAGATAAGTATGTACCTGTCAGGCAGGGAGGAAGCTGTAGAGTGCGGGAGCGTGGTTTACGAATGAAGTGGAATCTCTGGTCAAGAGGAAGAAGAAGGCTTATGTTAGGATGAGATGTGAAGGCTCAGTTAGGGTGCTTGAGGGATACAAGGTAGCCAGGAAAGACCTAAAGATAGAGCTCAGAAGAGCCAGGAAGAGACATGAGAAGTTGTTGGCAGATAGGATCAGGGTAAACCCTAAGGCTTTCTATAGGTATTTAAGGAAAAAAAGAATGTCGAGAGTAAGACGAGGGCCAATCAAGAATAGTAGTGGGAAGTTGTGTGTGGAGTCAGAGGAGATAGGGGAAGCACTTAATGAATATTTTTCGACAGTATTCACTCTAGAAAACAACAATGTTGTCGAGGAGAATACTGAGATACAGGCTACTAGACTAGGTGGGATTGAGGTTCACAAGGAAGAGGTATTAGAAATCCTGCAGTGTGTAAAAATAGGTAAGTCCCCTGGGCCAGATGGGATTTATCCTAGGATCCTGTGGAAAGCCAGGGAGGAGATTGCCGAGCCTTTGGCATTGATCTTAAAATCGTCATTGACTACAGGACTACAGAAGACTGGAGGATAGCAAATGTGGTTCCCCTTTCAAGAAAGGGAATAGAGACACCCCAGGTAATTATAGACCAGTGAGCCTTACTTCAGTTGTTGATAAAGTGTTGGAAAAGGTTATAAAAGATAGGATTTATAATAATCTAGAAAAGAATAATTTCATTAGGGATAGTTAGCACGGTTTTGTGAAGGGTAGGTTGTGCCTTACAAACCTTATTGAGTTCTTTGAGAAGGTGACCAAACAGGTAGATGAGAGTAAACCAGTTGATGTGATGTATATGGATTTCAGCAAGGCGTCCGATAAGGTTCCCCACAATAGGCTATTGTACAAAATGCGGAAGAATGGGATTGTGGGAGATATAGCAATTTGGATCAGTAATTGGCTTGCTGAAAGAAGACAGAGGTGGTGATTGATGGGAAATGTTCATCCTGGAGTCCAGTTACCAGTGGTGTACCATAAGGGTCGGTGTTGGCTCCACTGCTGTTCATCATTTTTATAAACGACCTGGATGAGGGCGTAGAAGGGTGGGTTAGTAAATTTGCAGACGACACTAAGGTCAGTGGAGTTGTGGATAGTGATGAAGGATGTTGTAGGTTACAAGGAGACATAGATAAGCTGCAGAGCTAGGCCGAGAGATGGCAAATGGAGTTTAATGTGGATAATTGTAAAGTGATTCACTTTGGTTGGAGTAACCAGAATGCAAAGTACTGGGCTAATGGTAAGAATTTTGGAAGTGAAGATGAGCAGAGAGATCTCAGTGTCCAGGTACACAGATCCTTGAAAGTTGCCACCCAGGTTGACAGGATTATTAAGAAGGCAGACAGTGTTTTAGCTTTAATTAATAGAGGGATCGAGTTCCGGAACCATGAGATTATGCTACAGCTGTACAAAACTCTGGAGCGGCTGCATGTGGGGTAGTGTGTACAGTTTTGGTCACCGCATTATAAGAAGGATGTGGAAGCTTTGGAAAGGGTGCAGAGGAGACTTACTAGGATGTTGGCTGGTATGGAGGGAAGATCTTACGAGGAAAGGCTGAGGGTCTTGACACTGTTTTCGTTAGAGAGAAGAAGGTTGAGAGGTGACTTAATAGAGACATATAAGATAATCAGAGGGTTAGATAGGGTGGACAGGGAAAGCCTTTTTCCAAGTATGGTGATGGCGAGCATGAGGGGACATAGCTTTAAATTGAGGGGTGATAGATAGGACAGATGTCAGAGGTAGTCTCTTTACTCAGAGAGTAGTAAGGGTATGGAATGCTTTGCCTGCAACGGTAGTAGATTCGCCAACTTTAAGTACATTTAAGTCGTCATTGGACAAGCATATGGACGTACATGGAATAGTGTAGGTTAGATGGGCTTCAGATTGGTATGACAGGTTGGCGCAACATCGAGGGCCGAAGGGCCTGTACTGTGCTGTAATGTTCTATGTTCTCTATCTGCTTACCCAATATCTCGCGAGATTTTGTGAGCTCCTTCACCAGGGCCTGGTAGGTAAGTGAATCCAAGGATCCTGCAGGCTGGGCTGCAGGCCCGGCCTTGGATGCTCCACCTCCCTTCATCGGTATCTCTGGACGTTGAAAGCTCAGGTAAGTTGATTTTTCACAGTTTCCTGGGACTCCACGACCTTTCCAGAGTCCCAGGCTATCTCAATGGTCCGGGTTTGGCAGGTTAGAATTTCATCCTGCTTGTGCTGTGATGCGGAGCTCTGCAACGTGATCCTCTTGGATTCCCCACCCCCCCCCCCTTCCCTCCACGCCCATAGATGATTTTTTTTTAACAAAAGTTATAAATCAGTCTTTGCAGAGAGAAAAAAAAACAAACAAAACATTGGAAATTTGGTATTTTCAGAGTTTCTTTACAGTTGCAAAAACAAAGGCATTTTCTTGTTATGCAGGAAATTAGACCTGCTGAGGCATCAAGAGAGACTGACAACTGACTGGACCCTCATTATACTTTAGCAGGAAGACCTTAGATGGCAATCTTTCTCCACTGGTAGCAGCTGCTTCAAGCTTTGGTGATGAGTTCAGTGTTTTGCCAATGCTGACTTACACTCACAAAGGATTAAGGAGGATCGTGACAATGGAACGTGCAGGGAGTTAGTTGGGAAGAATGATGACACCAAATATCAAATGAGCTGCAGCTACCAGCTCTGATTTTACATGTCTCCGGCACTTCTGCTGTCTAGTCTTACAGTAAAGGAGATGAGAATTGGAAGTGGGTATACATAAAGTGAATTGTACTTTAATGAGATGTGAATTCTTGGAAATATGATAATCATTGATCAGTAGCAAGATTCTAAAATTGCCATTATTAAGATTGAGGGGAAAATTTTTCTCCATGTCGAGAAATGAATTTTTTTTTTGTTTTTATTATTTTCCCACCTTTCTTACTATCATTCACACTATTCAGCAGAGGGGAAAATTCTATTCTGAGTGTATAAATTTGTGATTTGTTGGAAGATTTTATGTACGTAAAATTATTTAGTCTACATAAGATTCCAAAAATGTCAGTGACTACTCAAAATTATTTTCCAGGAATGTAAAACAAGTCTTAATTATAACGTAAGCTGTTAAGTCTCTCATTGTAGCCTTTGTAACCAGAAGGATTGATTTTTCCATTGACAACTCAGGGCCATCTTTCCTTTGCTGTACATTCAGTCATCTGGATGCTATAAGATATGATCACCAGAGTTTTTCACACAGCACTCCTATGTTGTCTCACATGCATTGACTCCCTGTCAAGCAACATGTTGACTTTTCACATTCCTGCATGGTCCTACCTTATCAATCTCTAATCTCCTCCCGTTGTTCAGCCTTCCCAAGATATTTTCATTCTTCTAACAGGGCATGGTGATCTAGTGGTGTTGTCACTGAAATAGAAATGCAGAGATCTGGGAACATCTCCTGGGGTCACTTGACCAAACTCATCATTGTGGCTCATGGAACTGACATTGAAAGCTAGCTTCTGTAATAATGCCGTAAAACTATCATAGATTGTTAGAATGCCCTTTAGAAGGGAAGTCTACCATCTTTCCCTAATTTGCCCTACATGTGATTCCAGACCTACTGCAACATGGTTGGTTCTTGCTGGTCTTCTAAAATGGCTTAGTGAGTTAATCCATTGTGTTAAAACCACAACAGATAAGTTAAAAAGGAGTAACAAGGACAGACCATCTGGCACCAATATGGAAGTGGGTTATTAAATTCAGGCAACTGTCTGTGTGGAGTTTGCACATTCTCCCTGTGTCTGCGTGGGTTTCCTCCGGGTGCTCTGGTTTCCTCCCACAGTGCAAAGATGTGCAGGTTAGGGTGAATTGGCCATGGGAAAATTGTCCCATAGTGTTAGGTGCATCATTTGGAGGGAAGTGGGTCTGGGTGGGTTTCTCTTCGGAGGGTTGGCGTGGACTGGTTGGGCCGAAGGGCCTGTTTCCACACTGTAGGGAATCTAATCTAAACTGCCACACTCAGCCCTGTCAACCTTACAAAATCTTTTTTAGTAACAGGTAGATTGGTGAAGGCAAGGTTCAGTAGGTTCTTTCCTCTTATTGGTTTCTGCAGTACTTGTCATGGGCTCAGTGGGGAATACATGTCCTGTAGGATTGGCCAACATAGTAGTGCTACTGAGCCATTCTTGGTGATTGACATTGAATTCTTGTGCCCAGAGCTGTTTCTGTGCCCTTGCTATCCTTGTCTAACTGGTTTTCAACATGGAGCACCAATTCAGCTGCTGAGGGAGGATGCTTGGTGGCAAACAACAGCAGGTTTTCTTGTTTGTGATTGACCTGATGCTGAGAGACATTGAGATCTCCTGCATGACTGTATACCACAGCACCATTCCTTTTTGGTGAGTCTGTCTTTGGGTGGGACAGGACACACCAGGGATAGTGATGATGTTGTTGCAACGTTGTCTATAAAATGTATGATTCCATGACTGTGACTATGTCAGATGCTTGACTGGTCTGTGAGGCAACTTTTTATTATTATTAATGGCGTAAGTTCCATCTGTTAGTGAACTAGGTCAAGAACATTCACTCTGTTAACTCTGTTCTTTCTCTCTCCACAGATGCTGCCAGATCTGCTGAGTATTTCTAGGATTTTTGGTATTTCGTCCTTTCCTTTCCCTCTTTGCATTTCACTTCTTTTTTTAAATGCCACAGCTCCAGTATCTGGTCGTCCAGGAAGTCTTGGCAATGTCAGAACTGTTGGGGATATTTATCAAGTTACAGCTGATGTCAGTCAGTTTGATCCAGAAGAAGTTATTGTTACAATGTACAATTACCATGTTGTCATCAAAGCAGAAAAGGTCCAGATGATTACACTTTTTTATATTATGCTGATTAAACTTGTACAAGTCATATGTTTTTATATGTATTTATAGATTGTGTAGTTACATATGGATATGCATAAATTACAAGTAAACTTTTAAAAATAGCAGCTTACATAAGGATGAAAATCCTTTTTGTTTACATACACAATCAGCTGACTATTTTACATAATATGAGAAAACATTATACCTTCTAAATGTAGAACTTTATTGTAGTTATGGTATATAAAAGAACAAAATTAGCATCAATACAATCTGTAGCATAAAGACTTTTTGAATGCTACAGATTAGAATGGGTGAATTGAGAGATGCCTATTTATGACTGGAGCATGAAATGAAGGGCTTATAAATTGCAAGAAACAAAGGACACTTCATAAAAAAAGATAGAAACAGTAAAAAGTACATTGCTTATGATTTGGACTTTGCTGTCCTGAAGTTGGTGTTTGTAATGAGTTCATGTTCACAGCTGATGAAACTTCACCACAGTAGGAGCACGTGTGAGCCAGTCAGTCCATTGAAACTTGCACTGCAAAGCTATTCAGACCTCACCTCCACTTTCTATCCATCCCTCCCCTCCCCCCTAAAAAAAACGCTATTTCCTTTGTGACTACAACCTCGAACTTGGCCTTTCAAAATAATTTAATAACCTGCTTCCATTGGTCTCTGTGGAAGGAAATTCCGAAGACCAATGATAGCATAATGAGATTTATATAAAGCGTCCCAGGGAGATACTGAGGAAAGAGATCAATCTAAGACTCGTACAGTTGAGAAAAGAAGTGAGTCAAACAGTCAGGGCAGGCAGGACCAAAGTAGAGAACAAGGTAGGACTGATAAATTAAACTGCATTTATTTCAACTCAGGAGGGCTAACAGGGAAAGCAGATGAACTCAGAGCATGGTTAGGAGCATGAGACTGGGATATCATAGCAATTACAGAAACATGGCTCAGGGATGGAAAGGACTGGCAGCCTAATGTTCAAGGATACCAATGTTATAGGAAGTATAGAAAGGGAGGCAAGAGAGGAGGGGAGTGTTGTTTTTGATAAGGGATAACATTACAACTGTACTGAAGGGAGGATATTCCCGGAGATACATCCAGGGAAGTTATTTGGGTGGAACTGAGAAATAAGAAAGGGATGGTCACCTTACTGGGATTGTATTACAGACCCCCTAATAGTCAACGGGAAATTGAGAAACAAATTTGTAAGGACATCTCACCTATCAGTGTGGTTATGGTAGGGGATTTTAACTTTCCAAACATAGACTGGGACTGCCATAGTGTTAAGGGTTGAGATGGAGAGGAATTTGTTAAGTGTGTACAAGAAAATTTCCTGTCAGTATGTGAATGTACCTACTAGAGAAGATGCAAAACTTGACCTACTCTTGGGGAATAAGGCAGGGCAGGTGACTGAGGTGTCAGTGGGGGAGCACTTTGGGGCCAGCGACCATAATTCTATTCGTTTTAAAATAGTGATGGAAAAGGATAGACAGATCTAAAGTTGAAGTTCTAAAGTGGAGGAAGGCTAATTTTGATGGTATTAGGCAAGAACTTTCAAAAGCAGATTGGGGGTAGATGTTCGCAGGTAAGGGGATGGCTGGAAAATGGGAAGCCTTCCGAAATGAAATAACGAGAGTCCAGAGACAGTATATTCTTGTCAAACTGAAAGGAAAGGCTGGTAGGTATAGGGAATGTGGGATGACTAGAGAAATTGAGGGCTTGGTTAAGAAAAAGAAGGAAGCATATGTCAGGTATAAACAGGAGAGATCGAATGAATCCTGAGAAGAGTGTAAAGGCCGTAGGAGTATACTTCAGAGGATAATCAGGAAGGCAAAAAGGGGACATGAGATAGCTTTGGCAAATAGGGTTAAAGAGAATCCAAAGGGTTTTTACAAATATTTTAAGGACAAAAGGGTAATGAGGGAACGAATACAGCCCCTCAAAGATCAGCAAGGCAGCCTTTGTTTGGAGCTGGGGGAGATACTAAATGAGTATTTTGCATCAATGTTTACTGTAGAGAAGTACATGGAAGATACCGAATCTGGGGAAATAGATGGTGACATCTTGAAAAATGTCTGTATTACAGAGGAGAAAGTGCTGGATGTCTTGAAATGCATAAAAGGCGAATAAATCCCCAAGATCTGATCAGGTGTATCCTAGAACTCCGTGGGAAGCTAGGGAAGTGATTGCTGGGATATTTATGTCAATGATAGTCACAGGTGAGGTGCCAGAAGACTGGAGGTTGGCTAACGATGGTACCATTATTTAAGAAATACTGGTAAAGACAAGCTAGGGAACTATAGACCAGTGAACCTGATGTCAGTGGTGGGCAAGTTGTTGGAGGGAATCCTGGGGGACAGGATTTGGAAAGGCAAGGACTAATTAGGGATAGTCAACATGGTTTTGTGCATGGGAAATCATGTCTCACAAACTTGATTGAGTTTTTTGAAGAAATAACAAAGAAGATTGATGATGGGTAAAGTGGTGGACGTGATCTATATTTACTTCAGTAAGGCTTTTGCCAAGGTTCCCCATGGGAGTCTGGTTAGCAAGGTTAGTTCTCATGGAATACAAGGAGAACTAGCCATTCGAATACAGAACTGGCTCAAAGGTAGAAGACAGAGGGTGGTGGTGGATGATTGTTTTTCAGACTGGAAGTCTGTGACCAGTGGATTGCCACAAGGATTGGTGCTGGGTCCACTACTTTTTGTCATTTATATAAATGATTTGGGTGTAACATAGGAGGTATTGTTAGTAAGTTTGCAGATTACACCAAAATTGGAAGTGTAATGGACAGCAAAGAAGGTTACCTCAGATTAAAATGGGATCTTGATCAGATGGGCCAATGGGCTGAGGAGTGGCAGATGGAGTTTAATTTAGATAAATGCAAGGTGCTGCGTTTTGGGAAAGCAAATCTTAGTAGGACTTATACACTTAATGGTAAGGTCCGAGGGAATGTTACTGAACAAAGAGACCTTGGAGTGCAGGTTCATAGTTCCTTGAAAATAGAGTCGCAGGTAGATAGGATAGTGAAGAAGGCATTTGGTATGCTCTTTTATTGGTCAGAGTATTGAGTACAAGAGTTGGGAGGTCATGTTGCAGCTGTACAGGACATTGGTTAGGCCACTTTTGGAATATTGCGTGCAATTCTGGTCTCCTTCCTATCAGAAGGATGTTGTGAAACTTGAAAGGGTTCAGAAAAGACTTACAAGGATGTTGTCAGGGTTGGAGGATGTCAGCTATAGGGAGAGGCTGAATAGGCTGGAGTTGTTTTCCCTGGATCGTCGGAGGCTGAGGGGTGACCTTATAGAGGTTTATAAAATCATGAGGGGCATGGATAGGATAAATAGACAAGGTGTCTTCCCTGTGGTGGAGGAGTCCAGAACTAGAGGGCATAGGTTGAAGGTGAGAGGGGAAAGATATAAAAGGGACCCAAGGGGCAACCTTTTCATGCAGAGGGTGGTATGTGTATGGAATGAGTTGCCAGAAGAAGTGGTAGAGGCTGGTACAATTCCAAAGTTTAAAAGAATCTGGATGGGTCTTTGAACATGAAGGATTTAGAGGGATATGGGCCAGGTGCTGGCAAGTGCTGGCAAATGGGACTAGAATAGGTTGGGATATCTGGTCAGCATGGACGAGTTGGACCAAAAGGTCTATTTCTGTGCTATACATCTCTATGACTCTATGAGGATATACTGATCATCTGACACAATGGAGAGAAAACACCAGTCTAGAAAGAACATCTAGAGAGATCTTAGACTCGAAAGCTGCAGTTGATGATTCCCTACTATGTGCAGATGTAAATAAAATGTCACAGCATATGAGAAGCTGAAGAACTTTAGGGATAAAGGGCGAACAATCTTCGGGACAGACCAAGATACTCCAGGCCAGGATCTCAGGGTTAAGGTAGCAGCATTAGTTTGAAGCACAATATAAAGCAATAATGATCCTCTGAAATAAAACAAAAATTCTCTTTATCTTTCCCTTAAATGGGAGGCCCTTATTTTAAAAGAATTCCTTCTATTTCTAAATTCCCTTGTGAGATGGAGTCTCTCCAGAATCTTTTGTCTTTCTAAATTCCAATAAATATTGACCAATCTGCTTTCCATAAAAGGCAACCTCTTTACCTCAGGAATCAGCCTATTGAACCTTCCCTCAATAGCTTCCAATGCAGGTTAGATCCCTATCCAGTCAAGGAGAACCGATCTGTACACTGTGCTTGGGATGCAGTCTCATCAATTTCCTGTGCTGTTGGACAGGGCTTCCACACTTTTCTACTCCATTCCCTTTGTAATAAACATCAGTATTCTATTTGTCTGCTAAGTTTTGTAATTCACCTACAAGGATATCTGGATCTCTCTGCACTCTCTCTTCATTTAAATAATAGTCTTTTCTTTTCCTACAAAAACAAAGTACTACTTATGCTGGAGAAATGAAGTAAAAACAAAGTGCTGGAGAAACTCAATAGTTCTGGCATCACCTATAAGGAGAAAAACAAAATTAATGTTTCAAGGCCAATTTAGTCTCAATATATCTCCCCGTGGAGATATATTGAGATTAAAGAACTGAAGAAGGCTGGAAAAGTGATAGTTATTATGCTGTTACAAAAGGTGGGGAGGCACAAAGGATGAGCAAGTGGAATAGCTTGTGTGCGCCTGTTGTGCTGTTGGTGGCATAGGAAGGCTACAGATGAACAGGGGTTGTCAACACCAGAAAACAGGTCAATTTTGCTGAAAGAAAACCTATCCAAATACAACACTGGGGTTGGGGGCAATTGTGGCAAGGATCTAATGAGGATTGATGTTAGGTCAGGAAAAGCAAGTGTAATCAAAATGGAGGACAGAGGTTAGGGATTGAAGTTGTTGAAATCTAAGTGGAGTTCTGAAAGCTGAAAGGTGCTTAGTGTAAGGTAAAAACATAAACGTTAACATGAATGCAAGTTGGTATCTTAAAATGGCAAGTGACTGGAAGGTTAGAATCATTCTTATGGACAGAGTGAGATGTTCCACAAAGCAGTCAGCCAGTCTGCTTTTGGCCCCACCAATGGAGAGGATATTGCATTGTGATCAGTAACTACAACAGACTACATTGGAAGTTATACAAGTACATTGCTGCTGTCCATGGAAGGTGTATTTGGGGCTTCAGACCCTGCGTTGATAATAGGGCAAATGTTATATCTATCCCATTGCATAGGAAGGTGCCATGGGGGCTGAAGAGTTGTTTGGAGTGACAGAAGAGTCAGCTAATCTGTTATAAGGAAATAGAGGGAATATAGATGGAAACTACTTTACAGCCTTCAGGACTCAATACTAAGTTAGATTAGATTACTTACAGTGTGCAAACAGGCCCTTCGGCCCAACAAGTCCACACTGACCCGCTGAAGTGCAACCCACCCAGACCCATTCCCCTACATTTACCCCTTCACTTAACACTACGGGCGATTTAGCATGGCCAATTCACCTAACTTGCACATTTTTGGACTGTGGGAGGAAACCGGAGCACCCGAAGGAAACCCACGCAGACACGGAGAGAATGTGCAAACTCCACACAGAGTGTCGCCTGAGGCGGGAAATGAACCCAGGTCTCTGGCGCTGTGAGGCAGCAGTGCTAACCACTGTGCCACCGTGCCACTCAGTTCTCTGTTCTTCATTTTGATTACATCTTTCCCAGGTCTTGTTTGCATGATTTTACTCTCACTTATTTGCTGCTATTAACACCTCCTCTTCATCCATGTTGCTATTACCAATAGGACTTCGTAGAATCATAGAATCCCTACAGTATGGAAACAGGCCATTTGGCCCAACAAGTCCACATTAACCCTCCAAAGATATCCCACCCCGACCCATTCCCCTACCCTATTACTCTACATGTCCTCTGACTAATGTACCTAACCTACACATCCAATAATACTGAGGGCAATTTAGCATGGCCAATTCACTTAACCTGCACATCTTGTGACAGTGGGAGGAAACTGGAGCACCCGGAAGAAACCCACGCAGACAAGGGAAGAACGTGCAAACTCCTACACAGACAGTTGCCTGAGGCTGGAATTGGACCAGAATCCCTGGCACTGTGAGGCAGAAGTGCTAACCACTGAGCCACTGCGCTGCCCTCCTCCTCCTCCTGACTTCATTTGCCTTTTTCTGTTGGCACCCTCTCAAATTGCTCCACTTGTGCCTGCCCCACTCCATTTCTCAATGGCTTAAAAACTATTCCTTTCCAGTCCCTTCAGTTTCAAAGAACATTTGTGTTGGATTCAATATGTTAATTTTATTTCTACTTTCACAAATGCTGCCAGACTATTGAGTTTCTCCAGCACATTTGGCATAAAAAAGAAAGATTAAAATAAAAGCAAAATGGACCTCATATTTTCCCATATTGATCCATCTGTCAAATTTTAGCTCACTCTCTTAATCTATCTATATGCCATTGATTGCACTTGATAGTCTAAACATTATTATTTGTGCATCACAAAGCTGTACAAAGTAAAATGAACCTTGACAACAAAAATGTCATTTAATTAGACTTGAGAGCAAAGCTTGATACAACTTAGAGGGGCAACACTTTCATTGATCCATGGTTCAAAATCAATTCAGTTCAACATTAATTTCACACTAAGCCAAATAATAAACTTGATTTGGAGACGCCAGTATGGACTGGGGTGTACAAAGTTAAAAATCACACAATACCAGGTTATAATCCAACAGGTTTATTTGGAAGCACTAGCGTTCAGAGCACTGATGAAGGAGCAGCGCTTGAAAGCTAGTGCTTCCAAATACACCTCTTGGACTATAACCTGGTGTTGTGTGATTTTTAACAAAGTGATAAACTGTTATTGAGCCAATAAGTGTCATTACTTCTCATGTAGACAAACAACATTATCCTAAACAAACTTAAAACATCGAAATGAACGTTAATGATTATTACATAAAATTATCATTTGTTAAAATAAACATGTTTGTGGCTTGTTACCTCACAAGTTGACTACATTTGTTTTTCTTGATTACAGGTGGCTGAAGATGGAACAATTCTAAACACTTTCACTCATAAGAGTCAGCTCCCTGAAGATATGGACCCAATGTCTGTCGGCTGTTCACTGACTGATGTTGGCATTCTGATCATCAATATTAGAAGCAATCAACTAAATCAAGCAGAATCACCTCAGCCAGTTTATCGAAGTGAAGTTAAGCTGTAGATGTAGATGCCTTGGCTTTGTAGCACTCTATTTACCCATGCTGCCTCATCAACATTAATTAAAACAACGATGAATGTTTATATACAACTTTGCACAGATCTTATTTTAGAAATTTCACAATGCTCCTGAGGATGTGCACTCAATTCAACAGATACAGGCATATTTTTTTTCTGTGGTAGAAAATAATGGATTCTAAAAGCTAATTGCACTTTGAATGTTGTAATTTTGATAATGTTGCTGGGAAGTTATTTATTTTGTCACTGAGAGCTGTGTACTATTTATGCCTTTTGATAATTACATTTGCAATCAAATAAGTTAAACTCCACAGTTTCATTTCAATTCCCTTCTCTACTGTAGATTTATTTTAAACATATCTAAAATCAATGTGGCAAAAAATGATCAAAGCCATACTCAGAAAATCATTCAGCAGCCTGATGGTAATGGGATAAGGTTCCTGCCTTGAACCAGTATTGCTTGTATTTTGAATTTATGGAGCATGGAGAGAATAGTTATAGTTATGATATGTGTTCACAATCCATCAGTAATTGGATACTGGAGTTTCCCAGCAATGAAAGTAGATTTCTGAAACTGCTATGATTCTGTTTCTCTAACAGATAATTTCATGTTCGCAGGCTGTTTAATTTTATTGCAGATGTGGAGAAATGTACTTTTCCAATTTTATAGGAACAGATTAACATTGGCCATACTCAATAGGGAAAAATATATTGATGGCAATATATTCAGCCATTAGAAATTTAGTAACAATGAAAGAAAGCACAATGCAGCATAGAAAGAAATCACCATTTCCTAAATGAGGACACATTTTGAAGGTGGCTGTGTTATATCTTGCATGAAGTGAAGATGAAAAGTGGGTGTGACTGTAATGAGGTCAGCCAGATGGACAGCATAGAAGATGAGTTCTCTGACTGAGGCTGTTAATTTTGTTCAATCAGGGAGCCCTGGATGTCAGACATAAAGTCATAGTCACAGAGTTGTACTGCACAGAAACAGACCTTTCAGTCCAACTCATCCATGCCGACCAGATATCCTGAACTAACCTAATCCCATTTGCCACACTTGACCCATATCCCTCTGAACGCTTCCTATTCATATACTTAGCCAAATATCTTTTTGACTGTTGTAATTGTACCAGCCTCCAGTACTTGCCCTAGCAACTCATTCCAAGCATGAACCACCTTCTATGTGAAAAAGTTGCCCCTTAGGTTCCTTTTAAATATTTCCCCTCTCACCTTTAACCTCTGCCCTCTAGTTCTGGACTCTCCAACCTAATGAAAAGACCTTGTCTATTTATCCTATCCATGCCCTCATGATTTTATAAACCTCAATAAGGTCACCCCTCAGCCTCCAACACTCCAGGGAAAACAGCCCTTGCCTATCCAGCCTTTCGCTATTCCTCAAAACTTCCAACTTAGCTATTCTCCAACTCCACCACTTTACAGTAATTCAGAGCCACAGATATAACACTTTTGTATGAAATCTTTAGATTTGATATAATTGCTTCTCTCCATTTCTGTGAGTTGTGACAGCTTTCTTACAAGGAATTTCTCAATCTTTTAATGATCTGCAGATTTCCAAATAAATACTGATCTGGAAGTATGTCATAAGCTAAACGGTTCCCTAAAAGTAGCTGTGCTTTCTTCTTAATTGTCCTGTACTGCTTTTTAGGAGAGAAACTATTGTCACATCCCCTTTAAATCTACCTGAAAAGCCTTCTGGGTTTTTCAAAGTTAAAATCAATAATTGATTATTCTAAACCAAAACCAAGCACTGCCTTTAAGTGTTCACTCTCCCACCAAACTGTCCCCTGTCATTAACACCACTAAATCAACAATCTTCCATTAACACTCCAGGAGTTTTGCAGTTATCTGCTCTGTGACACATAATGAATTATCCATGATGCTTAAGAAAGGACTCTCTAAATTTTTTAAAGACCCTTAACAAACATAACCAACCATATGGTTTGAAATCCAATTTATGAAAATATATATATTTATTAAATGTATTAAAAATCACAAACCTTTCATCACAGAAGTTGTATGTTGAATATAATTGATAGTGATTAAACCTTTTCAGGTTAGTTTGTGACCATGCCTTCCAAAGGTTTTCCCACTGTGGCTCATTTTGAGGCTCAAAAGTTGTTATGATCCACAGTGAGATGGGGCTCCATTATAGAACAGCATAGTTGTTATAATTTGGTCAGGTCTCCATGGTGATCATTGCTGCTTCAGAGCTCACAATTCCAGAATATTAGCTTGTGACCCCACATGGGGTTCTGACCCTATTTATAAGCTTCTGTTTAGGAATTCTTGGGATTTGCACCATTTAATTTGGGAGGTGTTTCACCTTTAAACAAAATAGTAAGAGTTGAGAATGCTAAGCACATTGGAGCATTAACACATATCATTTAACATTACAAGTAGAATAAATTATAAAGTGGGAAGAAGAAATCCCTCATCAACAATGATGTCAAATTATAGCCAAGTGGGTAAAGTCACCACTGAAACTTGCATTCATATCATATATCACCTTTCCTATTCTCTCATGTTAAAGTGCTTCTGAGTTAATTACCACTTTTAATAAGTGTAATCCTGATAAACATAACAGCTTTCGTGGATAGGATGTGGGTGTGAATAATGATTATGTGGTGTTAATATTTTTTAAAAATACCAGGGAATTCAAATACATCACTCCAATTATGCTTGGGAAAACATTTACTGATACCAAGAAGTAGAACAAGATTTTTTGTCTCATTCAGCAGAACTGATCAATCCAATAGCCTTGATAAAACTGAATACACTACACAGTTCCCAGCCAGCTGTGAAATAAACACACAAAAGATTTGATATGGCATTCTCTGAAAGATCATTGACAATTGTCTATGTTCTTCCACCTGACTTCCAAAGAAAATGGGTTTTTGTTTAGTATAATGCCAGATGCTCTTAGACCTTTAGGAAATATATGTTTTACAATTTATGTTTTCCCTCAGATTGTTAATTTTATATTCACAGATAACAAGATGACATGATATGAACTGCTGATGGAGCACAGATGAAACTTCCTGTATTACTGAAAACTTGGGTTCCAAGGGACAATAATAGAGCAATCTAGATCACTTCCAGAGGAATGTCAACTCTGGAATAGACAGGCAAAGATGTGTAATAAATGTTCCTACACAAAACATCACCTATATTGGAACATAACAACCAGTCTTGATAAAGGACCTTTCATAGAAAGGATACTGTTAGAATGCAACTGCCTGGACAGCCCCAATGTACCTTTTAGATCCAGCAAGGGACAAATCTCTTGCAACTGTTGTCATCTCATTTTATTGCTTCATTCTATCCATCTATCATTCTTACTGCAGGAACTGGCTGCGGAATGGAAACAAAATTAGGCATCACCATGGTGTACAATAAAGTGTTGCTATCTACTCCTGATCCCATAGTTCAGAGTCTGTGTTAAGACAACTATGCTGATTAAATTTCTGATCTAGCAGCCAGCAGAGAAAAGGAAATCTCACCAACCTTACCTTGAATGTTTCTATACTTTGCCAAATACCTTCTTGACAGTTAAAATTAATCAAGTCAAAGACTTGGGGAGGGGTTGGAGATATATGGAAAAAATATCCTGTAAATGTAATAGAAGAAAATAATCTAAGTAACTCATTTGATAATGTAGCATAAATGTTAATGACAGGAAGAAAGTCTTGGGAAGTGGTGCTGGATAAGGATTCTAGGACACTAAAGCAACGTTGCAATGATGTCATGGAGCAGCTCCTCTAGGCATAAATAGCACAGTGTGGGTGGAGTCAGTTAGATTGGCAGAGAGAAATACATGCAGAGAAGCATATAGAGTAAACCAACTAGCCTTTGGCAATAGAGTTTATCAAATAGTCTTTCAATAATATATATCTGGCATATCTCTGATAATCATGAATTGTAGCACTTAATCTTAACATTCAATAAACAATGTTATAAAGATGCTGTAGTCCTATGACAGTTCTCCTTAACCAGTTTGTCTTGAACCAAAACTCTTGGATGGGGTAGAAAAATATTTAACAAAAGACTGACTGACTGTCTCTCTGTCTTAACTCAGCCATTCCACTAAGTGCTGCTGACTGTTTATCTTTTGGTCCTCCTTTTGCCTTCTGCTTTAAATGCTGTTGACTGATTGTCTGGATCTAATGCTCCATTTCATCATTCCACTGCGGATATCTCAACAAGATTGTTTCATATTTAAATCCAGAACTAAGTGCAAACTGGCTGAAAGGTTTGTATGCAAACCGTGGTCCATTTCTTGACACAATCACTTACTGATTTCATGTATAGTGATCATTTCCTAATAACTGCCAAAGACGTGATAATATGGAACCTTTTCATCTCAATCAGCCGAGGAGAAAATAGTCAACAGCAATAACATAAACCATTTTCCAAACATAAGTTGATTTTTTTCCCTTTTGTTCCAGTGGGACATTAACTACTTGGCCAGTACTAGTTTCATAATCAGCACTGATGTTCTCAGTCACCTTTGAGCTCTGGGCCCACTCCTCAGATGCCTCAGCCCTCGCTCAGTCACTTGGTAATCTCCTGAATTCTTAAATATCTTGTTGCAGTGAAGGTGCATGAGAGCCTTTTATCAAGTCATCTACAATTGTGAAATGCTATTGATGCTCAAAATGGGTCTTTATGGGGAACCTGCTGGACCTTTGGTTTGGCCAACCTTTGACACATTCTCTCTGTCTTTCATTTGTTCCTGCGGTATTTGATTGAATTTATTTTAGTTGCTGACCAGTGTCGCCTGTGACCAGAGTATAGAATTCAATTTCACCAACAAATTCTTTGCCATTCTACAGTTACAGTTAAAAGTGTACAAAATTGCTATTCTCTGGTGCCATGTTGATTGCCAGAATAAAATATACAGAAATTTTTTTTAAAGAAGAGCCAAATGCCCACATATTAAAATCTGAGGTCTTATCTCCATAACAGTGCTTGGAATGCTCAGCCCCAGCCTGGAGTCTAGGTCAGCCTGCGAATCTCACATCAATCATTGATGCCGTTGATGACTCTGCTGCCTCTGATCACTGGGAGGAATTTTGCTGTTGCCATCATCTCCAAACGCTGGAAGGAGACATGTTGTTGCTGCCACTAATGCCACCGCACCCAAATGCTGGGGTCACCAGGACACTGCTGCCCTGTGGGAAAATCCAGAACCTATTATATAACATCACAATAGCATCTAGGATAGGAAATGATCCCTGCGACATACATACACTGTCGGATTATGAGCACAATAACTCTTCACTGGTTTGAGTCAAAGAAACTGATTGCTCATTCAGCCTGAAATGTCTACACACAAAAATGCACTTAACACATCCAGAAATGATTTAATGTTTTCTCTCATGAAAGCCAGTTGGAGTTTTGTTTTGAATGCATGAAATGTTTTCTGTAGTAATTAAAAAATTGACAATATTGTTTGGAAGACCTTGGATGGGATCATTTTCTCCTCCAACAACCTAATTTAAACTGAATGGAAGGAATAACGAGTTGACAGGTAAACCCGGTAAGCTTGTAAGCTGAAGCACTAGGAGATAATGCCGGTAGCTCTCCTAAGGCAACCTCCCAATTCACTTAAGTATCATTAAGCAATATTGCCAAACTGTTTTGTCAGCGTGTATTAGAGTTAGCACTGATTACATCTCACAGCTGCAGATAAGAGAGCCTCAGTTTTGAATATATTTACATTTGCTTCGAACACATTTGCAGTTGATGTTACAAAGGCAATGATGGTTATGTGGAGAACACAACTTGATTAAATAAAACAAAGAAGTGTGGATGCTGCAGATCTAAACCAAGAAGAAAAATTTGTGGAGAAATTCAGCAGGTCTGGTAGGATCTGTGGGGAAAAAGCAGAGTTAACATCATGAGTCCATTGATCCTCTGCCAGAACGGAATTATCCGTTTAAGAATATGGAAAACAGCAACAGTAATTGGCCAAATGGACCACTGAACCTCCTTTGGAATTTAACACTATCACAACTGACCTCCCACCTCAACTCAACTTTCCCCCGCCCCCATATCCTTGAAAGATCAAAATTTATCTATTTCAGCCGTGAATATACTCAACAGTCTACAACCTGCTGGGTAGAGAAGTCCAAAGAATCTCAACCCTCAGAGTGAAGAAATTTGTCAGCATTTCAGTCCCAAATGTTTGAGCCCATATCCTGAGGTCACGTTCTAGATTCTTCCACCATGGCAACAACATTTCAATACCCATAGTGGCAAATGCCTTTAGAATCCTATATGCTTTTTCAGATCACCTCCCACTTTTCTAAACTATGACATGTATCAGGCTGATTTATTTGATGCTTCCTCATAGGCCAACTCGCTCACACTGAGAGTCTTCACTGTCTCCATAATAAATGTGGCTTCCTTTAGGTATGGAGCCCACACAGCACACATCCTCTCCAGTTGTCTTCTTACTAAAACCCGACATAACTGTACCATGGCTTTGTTTACATTTGTATGTCAGGTCCCTTGCAGTAAAAGTTCATATGGTATTTGCCTTTCTAATAGCTTGCTGTACTTAAATCTTAATTTCTGTATTCCTTTGTACTAGTCTATCCAAGTCTTTCTATACATCAACATCAAAAATTTTAATGGCTTTTTAAAAAAAAAAATTCTATGCTTATTATCAAATTAAATAATTTCTCATTTCCCTACATCATAGTCTATCTAGCATCTTGTTATCAACTCATGAATAATGTCTATACTTCTTAGCGTCTTCATCACAGCTTACACTCTCAATAAGCTTTGGATTATCAGTAACTTTGGATACATTATCATCATCTAAGTAACTAATATACATTGTAAATATCAACTTGAAAATGTCTGATTTACCCAGCACTCTGCTTCTTCCCTATTAACTAACCTTCCAGCCACATTAATACAGTACCCCAAAACCTTCTCAAATTTCTTTTGGAAATCCACATATACTACAGCAAATGATGCTCGAGCAGTTACATACTCAAACATATATTTATTAAGCATATTTCCCTTTTTAAAAAAAACTATTGATTCTCTTTGATTTTAGGATTTTATAGCAACGAAACTGTTAATGGATTTTTCAGACAACAGACATCAAGCTAACGAACCAGCAGTTCTGTTTTCTCTTTTCTTCCTTTCTATTAATTGCTACATTTACTATTATTCAATTCATTGGCAACATTCTAGAATCTAGAAATTTTGGAAAATTATGACCAGTGCACTCTCTCCAACCCTATCTCTTTTAGAATCCCAATATGTAGGCAGTCAGATCTTTGAGTTTCTTTTTTTGTCTCTAGTTTCTGGGGCTAATTCTTACTGGTGAGATCGTTTAATGTTTCGTTTACAAGCTTGCCATGTGTGAATTTTCTGAATGTTTGCTTCCTCCCCATCCATCTATGTACCTGTGATTTACGTGATGTTTCCCTCACTGTGGCTAATTGATTTTCCATTGCTGCTTGTAGCATTGTCTACTGGAGGCCTTCTTCCCAACTTTTTAGCTTTTATGTGGGAATTCACTTTGCAGTTTGATTAGATTAGATTACTTACAATGTGGAAACAGGCCTTTCGGCCCAACAAGTCCACACCGACCCTCCGAAGAGCAACCCACCCAGATCCATTCCCCTACATTTACCCCTTCACCTAACACTACGGGCAATTTAGATTAGATTAGATTACTTACAGTGTGGAAACAGGCCCTTCGGCCCAACAAGTCCACACTGCCCCACCGAAACGCAACCCACCCATACCCCTAACCTAACACTACGGGCAATTTAGCATGGCCAATTCACCTGACCTGCACATCTTTGGATTGTGGGAGGAAACCGGAGCACCTGGAGGAAACCCACGCAGACACGGGGAGAACGTGCAAACTCCACACAGTCAGTCGCCTGAGGCGGGAATTGAACCCGGGTCTCTAGCATTGTGAGGCAGCAGTGCTAACCACTGTGCCACCGTGCCGCCCACATTTAGCATGGTCAATTCATCTAACCTGCACATTTTTGGACTGAGGGAGGAAACTGGAGCACCCGGAAGAAACCCACGCAGACACAGGGATAATGTGCAAACTCCACACAGACAGTTGCCTGAGATGGGAATTGAACCCAGGTCTCTGGCGCTGTGAGGCAGCAGTGCTAACCACTGTGCGGCCCGTAATCCCTAGGTAATTCTGAAGTCCATTATTTGATGCTTCCTTTGCTTCTGAGCTTCTCCTCAGATATTTTTCTCACCTCTGCAGTCAAATTACTGATCTAGCCGTATCCTTTAGAAAGATGGAAGGGTTCTGATTGAAATGTATAACATTCTAACAGGGCTGGTCTGTCTATATATAGGGAGGATGTTTTCGCTGGCTGGGGCAGTCTAGAACTTGAGGTCACATTCTCAGGATATGGGGTAGGTCACTTAGGACTGTGATGAGGAAACATTTCTTCACCCAAAGATTAGTGAATCTATCGAATTCTCCACCCCAGAAGCCGTGGAGCCCAAGTTACTGAATGTATTCAAGAAAGAGATTGACAAATGTTTAGATCTTAAAGCATCAAGAGGTATGGGGAGAAAATAGGAAAATGGCATTAAGTTAGAGGATGAGATATAAAATAAGGAGTTCAATTCTAAAAGCAGTACAGGAGCAGAGGGATTTGGATACATATGAGCACAGATCATTGAAAGTGGCAGGACAGCTGGAGACAGCAGTAAATATATTATATAGGTGTAAATTAGAAGAGCAAGGAGCTGAAGTTGAACTTGTACACTTGTTGAACCTCACCTGGAGTATTGTGCACAGTTGAGGGTGTCACGTTATAAGAAAGATGCCAATATAATGGCAGTTTACCAGAATGGTTCCAGGTATGAAAATCTTCAGCTCTCAGGAAAGATTGAAGAAGTTGGGACTGTTCTCCCTGGAAAGGAGGATGCTAAGACAAAATCAGATTGAGGTTTTAAAAATCTTGGGCAGGGAGAAGCTGTTTTGGTTTGTAAAAGAAACAAGAATGAGAGGGCATAGATTTAAAGTGATGTCAACAGAAAGAAAGGGTAATATAAGAAGAAACTTTTTCACACAGTGAGTTGTTACAATATTGACTGTACTGCCTGGAAATGTGGTGGAGGCAGGTTCAGTTGAGGCTCTCAAGAAAGCCTTGGGTTTTCTTTTGGACAACAATGGTTTGCAGAGATATGGGGAAAAGGCAGGAGGTTATGCAGGCACAATACACAGAATAGCCTCCTTCTGCACTGCAATAATTCTGTGATCATATTGAATGGTGGAGCAGGCTCAAAGGGCTAAATGTCCTACTCTTGCTCCTGTTTTATGTTTCCATCCTTCACCCATAACACTTTAATGTCTTCACTTCAGACATTCCTTGCCACTGGTTGCATTTATCCGGTCACTGCTGCTAGCATGTATTGAGATGATGTCTACATTCAGCTGAGTGAATACTATCAAGCACTATTAACCACAACTATTTACAAGGCATGGTAGGAGAGAAAACGTACACAGCCAAGTGCTAGTTCCATGTGACCTGAGTTCACCACGACACAGTTCCTTTCACACATGCTCAATCGATATTCTCAGGGTACAGGTGCTCCACAGAAAACTGCTTTGGTGATCATTGCTGTTGCCTTCCATGCCTCTTGTATTTGTTGCTGTCCAGGTCAGGGCAACATAGAAAGTTATTGAACCTATTGTGTTCAGAACCAGTGCTTAAAAGGACTGCTACAGACTGCCATCAAAAATGAAATGGTTTTAAAATGACTTTCTTGAATGTGGAGTCATGAGAACATGCACTCACCCTTCAGCCCATATTATAACCATGGCTTTCTGCCAGTCACTGCCTTACACCATCTCAATTACTTCCACCCATCCTGTTGTATTGATTCAAGTCTGTATTTCTTCCCTTATCTGACTGACATTTGCAGTATGATGGACAGGCAGACAATTTGTGGTGATACTGCCATTGCCTTCATCAGAGATTTTCATTATGCAAATACTAGGTTTCTTTTATTATAATAAGTCAAAACTAGAAATTATTTATTCAGATTGATTTATTACACTTCAAATTGCTTTGGTTTTTACTTCTTCATATCTCTTGGCTGAACTGTACTTTCTTCAATCTGCCTCACCTCTTCAGTCACTGATACAGAGATCCTGTCCAGTAAACCAATGGTGAGTTTGAGAGGTGTCCTATGATGCCATCAGCACTTTATATGTGAAGAATTTTGAGGTAAAGTAAGAGATTTGTTTTTATAAATAGAGCAAAAACATTTCACAGAACTTTAGAAGTCTGAGCACTTTGTACAATAATAACCAGCAGAAGTATTTAAAATAAACCAGAAATATCCAAGTAGTAAATAAATCTTTCACAGGTAATCTTTGAGTTCTTGGTTGTGTGTTCCAACTTCTATAGAAAATTCCGCACTCCCTTTTCTTGTTGCTAACCGTTTAGACAATATGTCCACCAGTGATTGTTTCTCTTTGTTATCAATGAAACATGCACATATTATTGCTCCAGTTGTAATTATCAAACATGAACAAGGAATAATGTGATAGTTTAACACAGTCCCACAGAATATGGATCATTAAAAATCCTAGTCTGAATTTAAAATAAAAATATTTCTAAATACATGCACTTATTTGTAAATGGATTGAATTGTGAATCATCTTAAAATGTATAAATTCATAACATTATATCCCTTAATGATCTAATTGATGGATGAATAACAATGAATTATTTATTTCATAATCATTACAAACTATTGTGAAAATATCAGCAGAATTTTTGATTCTGTTGGCTAAACCCTACATTAAAAAATCTGATTAATAAAGCTCTATTTGAAATATTATCCTGTACTATCATTTGGAATATATAACCTGCAGAAAAGTTAATCTTGTCCTATTGAATTAAATAATCTACACAGCATCAAGTACAAATGTCCTGCATCAGAAGCATGAACCTTTACAAATGATTTGAGTGGGTTTGGCAGTTATTAAGCAGTACTAAAAGCAGAAATGCATAAACTATGCAAATAAAAAAAAAACAGACTAAATCATGTTCAAATTGTGTTAATGCATCACATGTTTTGCCAAGAAAAAATTACTGAGCATTTCATCCAGAAAAATTTGCACAGTATTAAGTGGAAAATCTTTCTATAGGGACAGCAGCCAAGACATTTGAAGGACTGTAGCAGTGTGACTCTTAGATTGATACACTGCCCCCAAAACCTGGGTGAATAATCCTGCTTCGAGTACATTGGGCCAAACAAAATTGAGTATGCTTTCTGTTGACTTGGTGTTAGGTGAGAGTGTGCCAGCATTAAAGTGATACTTTGATTTTCTCTTCTTCTGAAAGTTCACAGGAGAGGTACGACTCAAGCAGAAACAAAAACGACTAATCATGCGTGCAAGCTTATCTTCCTGCTGCCTTGAATGGGGCTTTTACAACAGGGTTCATGGCTACAGTTTGTAAAGCTGTTGGAATTTTATCAAAGAGACTTCATATGCTCTTAAAGGAGACACTTCAGCAGCTTTGAGACTGGATGTCTGGCTGCTAACTGCAGCATTTCAGTCTGAGCTGCAGCTGACTATGCTGGCTGGCTCACTTATAAGCAACGTCGTTGGTGCTGGTGAACTGACTGGCATGGAACAGGCACGCTGATATAGAGTATCAGCATCCTTAATAGCCCTTTGGAGAATGAAATTAAGGAATGAACAGAAGCCCATTTCAACAGCAGTCTGAAAGTGGAGGCAACAATAGTGGGCGGCACAGTGGCTCAGTGGTTAGCACTGTTGCCTCACAGCATCAGAGTCCCAGGTTCAATTCCAGCCTTGGGCAACTGTCTGTGTGGAGTTTACACGTTCTCTCTGTGTCTGCGTGGGTTTCCTCGGGGTGCTCTGGTTTCCTCCCACAGTCCAAAGATGTGCAGGTCAGGTGAATTGGCCATGCTAAATTGTACATAGTGTTAGGTGCATTAGTCAGAGGGAAATGGGTGGGTGGGTTACTCTTCAGAGCTGAAAATGTGTTGCTGGAACAGTGCAGGTCAGGCAGCATCCAGGGAACAGGAGAATCGACGTTTCGGGCATAAGCCCTTCTTCAGGAATACTCTTCAGAGGGTCGGTGTGGACTGGTTGGGCTGAAGGGCATGTTTCTACACTGTAGGGAATCTAATCTAATAGTCTGAGTTTCCATAACAGTACAGCAATAAGCATTCGAACTTCAATGGCAGTAAAAACTGTCATGATTTGTACTAAATATTTTCATGCACTGTATTATGTAATATTTCTTTGCTTTCAATAGTGACTGCAAGAATCACTAAAAACTTAAATAAAGCTCTGAAGATGAGTCATACTGGCCTCAAAACATGGACTCTTTTTCTCTCTCCCAGAGACCTTTCAGACCTGTTGCATTTCTCCAGCACTTTCAGTTTTATTTCAAATCTTCAAAATCCACAGTGCTTTTATGTAAAGCTAATGATGCATTGCACTAAGTACTGTACCAGTGATAATAACCAATCTTAAATTGGGTTATTACAAAATTAATTGGCAATGAACAAATAAATTCAGTTTTTTCAAGCAAGAAAATCTACAACAATGTATATTGGTTAAAATTTATTATTTCTTATAGTTTCAAGATAAACAAATTATTTTTAAATAAACACTGACATTTTTGTTAAACTCTGAACTCACTCTAATATACAGATATTATTTTATTGAATTCTGGATCGGAAAATATAATCAGAACATTCATAGCACAAAACAAAATTAAAGACAAAACTTTGATCAATTACAAGTTGTAGTTTAAATGCACAACTATCCTTGATACCAAAAGTAAAGTTAATTGAATTAATTCCATACATGGAACTGTTAGGCAAAATTTGCCGTACAAAACAATTATTGCACAAGTGGTGATTCTGAGGCTAATATTATCAACATGGAGTATCCATGTAACTTTATAATTAAGAAAAGCTGCACAAGACCTGAATAAACACGGCTTCTGTTTTAGAGCACTCATCCATATTACACAGAAAAGATATGCACAATTTAAATTACTGTAATATTAAAATGCAATTCAATTATTACATCTTAACTAAATTACTCCAATTTTTGAAGTCATTTGTTATTTGGTATTTAGAAGATTGTTAAAAATATAGTTAAACTTTTTTTAAAAAAAGAGTTGCCTTCATTTTCGAACCACATTTTTGTTTCATGCTTACAAAGGACGACGTGAACTTTTTCTTGGCATGCTAGTACAACAGGTATTTCACACAAAGAGGAACTGGTCAAATAATTCATAATGCTTGACTTAGAATCCTTGCACGAACCCTGCAAGCTGGAAAGCTCATCACAGTATTTATCACAAGTTTCATAAAGGTTATTACAATTTGCAGACTTGCAGTTGATTTTTTGATTTTAGCTACCAGTCCAAAGGGAAATTACATAAGACTCTAGAATATTTGCTACACTTGATTCATATCCCATTATTCACTTATGTTTAGCAAGCTTAGCAGAGTTTACATAACTTGCATCTTTTACCTTCCTTATCAATAATCTTATTTTTCAGAATATTATTGCCACACTTTCATAAATCAGTTGTTCGGTTTATTACAATACTCAGCTCTCCTGTATATAAATTATACTTAGAAGATATAATGTCATTTATCGGAGGAATTCTAAAGGACAGTTGCAGAAAATCCAACTATGTAATAATGTTACATTGACTCACATTAGGTATGCGATGGTCCTGTGTAATCATAAACAACAGAGTTCAAAAACTAACCTCAGTAAGAAATAAGTGACATTGCAGAAATAGAAATTTGTATTGTGAGAGCATTAAAAACCATAAGGTAACCACTATTTAAGATGGAATAATTTGAAACTCCGTGGTGGCTGTAAGGTCATCCAAGGCAATCTTTTGTATTTGAGCCTTACTTTTAGCACCACTCACCAAATGCTTCCTTTGAAATAAATATTAATTTTAAGAAAGACTTAAATGAAATAATTGCTACACTACTGTCTGTATTGTCACAAAGCAATTCAAAGCTAAAGACTGAATCTTGAAAAATGAATTCTCGTTGACGACATGATTTGAGGTGAACAATAGGAGCAGCAGATATCTTAACAGATGGGCTCTCTGGTCAGTAGTAAAACCAATTCAATATAATTCCAGAATGCATGTTCATACAACTTAGTTTGAAGCAATTTGATTTTGAAACGTATGGTAATAATACCTCATGCAGTAAAAAGTTTAATATGTAATAAGAACCTGTGCAAATATCAGTAAAACCAAACCTGAAACAAGGCCAAAATTCACAGGAATAAAGTCTGCCTACTGAGTTTACGTTGTGTTTCTAAGTGCAAACTCTAAGCATTAAAAGGGCTGACTTGTACCCAGGAATTAGCAATTAATAAGATGGTGGCAGTGCAACAGTTTGGAAACTTACTTTGCACATCTATTTGTGACTTTAAGCTTACCTAATTATTCAACAGTAATTGTTTCCCCTATTGGCTAAAAAGTTGAAATAGCAAAGTATAGTAGTTAGCTGTCAGTTTGACAAAGATGTAGTGAAAGTAACAACTGAGAAAAAATGCAAAAATAAAGCAGTAATATTAGCAATTTTTATACGAAGAAGAAAAAGTAAACCAAATCACATTCAAGTTTGGATCAGTTTCTACTATGGAATGACAGTTACCTCCTAATTTAATGTGATCATGCAAAATGTATTCAGTTGTCAAAGGAATCGGGCAAATAGCCAAAGAAAGATTCATAATTCACGAGGTATCATGGATAAGCCAAGCACATAAAGATTCTGCTTAGGAATGCCTTTCTAATGACATTGATATAAAAGATAAGTATATCGGCAAAGAGTAGCAAAAAGAGAAAATTAATAATAGGGAGAAAGAAACAAAAGATACAAAAATCTGTAGTCCATAATTGATTCAGTGTGCACAAATATTATTTAATGAACACAGAAGAAGAAGAAAAAAAACAGCATAATACCAAATTACTGAAAGTGAACTAATAAGAAGAATTGGATCAGTAAATAACACACAATATATTAAATTTTCATCCTCATTCACAAGCTGTGTGTATTTCATCTATTCTTAGTGTCTGTGCTTAATTGGATAGATTTGAATGATATAGTTATTTTCTTACATTTAAAGTAAAATTACCATTTCACAGTATGTAAGATAATTAAAAAACACACCATACATTTGATAATTAGATAACTAATTTGTATTTGTTTCACTTAATATGCTAATTTATTACAAATATATTATTAAGGCCTGAATAGGTACCTTGGTTTTCTCAATGTCTTTAAAATCAGATTTATTTCTGTAACTTTATGTGAGTAATATTTCCATTAATCACTTTATAAATGACCATTCCAAATCTAAATTATGTCAAGACTATCTATTACATGTATTTTTTGTCACAATAGTCTATAGTAGACATTTAAGCAAAGAAGATCTTCTTTGTGGAATAAAAAGTGAATACAAATCTAAATAGTTAAATCGTTTTTAGATAGAACTGTATTTCAGCTATAATGGACAGAAATGGAATGAAAAGATTTTCAATGCATAGAGAATACTCAGTAGTCAGCCAAGAGTAGAAAGAAATACAAGGTGTAAAGACCATTTCAAAGAAATACAGACGAATGGACACATCGGTAAATGAAGGATTATAGCACAAGATCCATCATATTGATCTACATTATACATTCTGTAAAAAAAAGGTGCATTTTTCAATGAAGAGCAGTAAATGCCTCTTATGTCTGGATTGTGTATAGGTTTTCTTATTAAAATGTGAATTTATGTATTAATTGTAAGCTTTATGTTTTAATTGTAGATTGTACATTTCTAAGAAAGTACAGACTAAATGATAATTCGTGTAAACATATTATTAGAAGGGCAACGCGAGTTAGAAACATAGAAGGGAGGATGTCCTCAAACAAATTTGGAGAAAAAAACCTCCAAAAAAATTAACAAATTGCTTGGATATGAGAAACAGCAATACAGTGTAGTTGTCTATTATTGAAAGGTACCATCCAGTTAGATTGCTATTCAAGCTGTATCTTATTTTTTTTGCAGTATTGTCTGAGAAACTGCACAACTATTCAAAGATTGCAGTGGAGCACTTTGTCTCCACTGGTAAATCATGCTTGCAATAAATGAAATGCTCTTGCAGAACCTAGATGTTGCCACCTATGATTGTTAGTTCACATGCTAAAGACACCCAGAGAACATTTATCTTACCCTCCCATCTCATACAGTAATTTGTTAAAATCATCAATGGCAAGAAGTCACCTTTTACATCCTCACTTAATCATTAGAATACAGAGGTAACATTATACTAATTCTAAATTGAAAATTATAGTGTTAATTTTCTGCTCTTAAAATCCCTATTAAACAAACAAACATTTGAGTTCATTAACTTTTGTAATTTGGAAAAGAAGGCAGGCATTAATCTATGACATTAATCTAGGATGGTGGGATTTCTGCATTATATTTTTTTCTACTGTATAGACAGGATAAAGGCACATTGGAAGTTGGCTTCTGGCATAGTATAGAGCTCTTTGACTGTTCCCAAGAGGGTTTCTTTTAGGCAAAAATAATCATCATTACTTCCATCAAAATCTTCTTATGGACTTTGCTATTGTTTTGCTTTGTATTAAAAAATTATTTAAATCAAATTTTGAGTGACTGGACAGTGTGTCTTTCACAGATGTATATGTGTACATGCTCAAAGCTTGGGAGGCATGTTAATTCATTACCCCCATCAGCATGAGAAGAACTCTTGGAAGTGAAATAGGCAGTAGGTTAAGTTCAGCAAGTTTCCTCTTTCAGTGTAAATCATTATTAGATCATGTGTGGACTGAGATAAGTCATTTAACAATATTGTTACTCATACTTCCCTATTCTTGAATCTTTCTGCTGGGAGATTTGCCTTGTTGAATTTATCCTCAGACTTCAACATTTATATCAGTGACAAGAAAGGATTTTGTTTTGGAATGAAGACACTAGCTGGTCAATTGTAGTTCAGTTTATTTGTGAATCTGAATTCTGATGTTTACCAAAGTACTGGCTCATCCATGACTGTATGTATACAATGGTCTACGAAGGCCTGTTTCAGTCAACTAACAGCTGTTAGCTTTATAATTATCTTGAATGTACATAGATTGAACTAATTTTTTTTGTTTGTACATTCAACTGTTTTCTCTGTATCATTTCACTTGCAACTATATTTAACATTTAGAATTTCCTTCAACAATATGGCCCAGATATTGCAGTCAGAGATAAAGTAACAACACTTGCTGTTTAACTTGAAGAAAGTTGCCCTCAAAATTCTAGCAAGCTTTGTGCTTTGAATTTTCTCATTCTGAATCTGGAATCAAGGTAAAGGGCTCTCCAGCCATCCAACAGCAGTGATGTGATCCAACAGTTGAGCAGTCAATCATATTGGAGTATTCAAACAGTGGAAAGCAGGAAGTAAAATGCACTATATTTTCAATGTTTACATTTAAAAATGGCAAATTAGATGACTGGGACAAACAAATAGAATTAAAGTTAAAACTGAAATATCACTAACAAATTTCTTTTTAAAAAAGGCTAAAAATTGCACTTGATCATTATTGAGACATTTGATGTTACACTAACATAAAATTAGTTGTTCAGTGATAATGTAGCTGTTCAGCACTATTTATAAACACTATTAAAGATCCAGTTACATTATATCCAACAAGGTGTGAATTTTCTAGAGATTTCTACAGCACAACTAACAGCTTAAAACAGGAGGTTTTCATCAGTTCAGTGATTTCTATTGGTTCACAGTCTGTGGAGACATCAACAGCATACCCTTGAATCATGAACAGCAACTTCTGGATCTCAACATTTAACTGCACACGTGCAGGCTCCCAAGCTGCAATTTAAGGTGAGTAATGACAGCAAAACTGACTGTTTCCCTAATTACGACTGCAAAACCCAAGCCAGGACAGTACAGGATCCATTTATCATGCAGAATATACCAGTGGTGCATACTTGAGGAAAAATAATAAAGGACATAGGTTTCTTTTTCTTGAAGACTTGGTCCCCTTATGGAAATAACAGCTCACCTGCTCTGACAAGAATTCAAGTGGTGGGAGAAAGCCAACACTTTAGACTTAAATGAAATTGGACTAACATTCAAATTGAAAGGCTTTGATTTACAGTAGGAATTCATATGTAATTTATCCTGTGTTAATTTTTGATCAGAAGCTGTATTGCTTATAATAAGATACAGTAGCCTATAACTCCTTCACTGGATACACAAGTTATGAGGTATTAACATTGAAACATACCTGCTGCAGTGGAATAATTTTCATTGAAATAGGCATTCTAACTAGTGCAGAAGTTACAATGGGAATATTTTAGCATGGGTAGCAGCTTTGCCAAACTACTAGCTGCTGTTCAAACAGCAACCTGATTCAATTTCATTAGTAGAATTTACAACTGGTAGGCAACAAAAGACCATATGTATAAAACCTTCGAAAAAAAAACTTCCTTACATTATTAGTCAGAGGGCTCTGTATGTTACATAGCTATGAATAGAATAATAATATTTCTTGAAAATTAGCTGAGTGCAGTCAAACAATATTCTGGACCAGACTGGTGCACAGTTTCTATGCAAAACAAATTGCACATTAATACAGCTCATCCTATGGACTTATTTCACTGGCACACTAGAATGTTTGGGTCAGACACAAGAATTGGCCCCATACATCATTTCAACACAGCATATTCCCACAGTTCACTTCAAATGTCCAATTGAAATGCTGAAAATCCATTTCAAAAGAAATTTGAATGCATCACCCCAGACGATACAAGCTTATTGCGTAAACACTGGACAAACCATGTTTTGATATTTTCAGGACATAAACTGCTGAGAAATAAGTCCACATATAAATTCCTACTGGACGTGAAATCATTTTGTTAACTATCAAACACAAAGACTCAACACAATTACTTTCAGACTTTAGCTTATCAATTAATAGATTAGGTTTCATTCTAGTTTGAATAAAAGATATTCATTAACATATGCTGACCGGAAGAAAACTCCAGAAACTTGCCAACAAGACGTACAATCAGTGCTTTTAAGGTCTATCAACTTGAAATTAGTCTATTGTTTAGAAGTGCATCACAATTCCCAACACTTCTGACAACAGCTAAAAGAAAGATTTCATTTCCTCATCCAAAATCAAGTGCATTAAATGTGAATAGTGCAGTTATTTTGAGGCAATTTGTTCCCTGCAAGGCTTGTTCAGTGTGATTTGTCATCTGTGTCTGACGGACTGGATTCACGAGGAAGTGTAAGGCTCTCCCTTCTGTCCCACAGCTTGTGAATCTCTGTGGTATCTGACTCACTGCTGCTATTGCCACTTTCCCTGAAACTAGCCAATGGTGGACGCATCTTCACCCCTTTTGATGTGACTGATCCTTCGATGGCCTTTCTCAGCTGAAATAAATTGAAGCAAAGAGAGAATTGAAAGCGATTTTTTTTTAAAAAAACAATCACCTACTCTACAAGCAGGATGAGTTAATGCAAATGGACACATTTTTACTAAATATTAAGAACATTAGAAATGAAAATAAGAGTAGCAGCCATTTGTGACTTATGAATTTGTTTCTATTTGAGTACCACTTGCTTGTTAATACAGGGTAACATTTTTAATTGTTACCTTTTGATGTCATCCTTTGTGCAGTGAAAGGTTGAGTTCAGTGTGCACAGTATGCTAATACATGTCATGAAACATACAGGCTGCATGCCAGAAGCCTGCATTTGGAAAATTAAACCTTACGCCCATTTTATTAGCTTAAGAAATATGTTGAACATTGTTGCATGAATTAAATATTCCAGTGTTTAGTTCATTAGTCTCTTAATAACTGCCTTGTGATGCAATGTCTGAGATACTAGTGACACCTGTGCTCCACTTGGAGGTATTTTAGACTACAAATGCAAAAATAAATAGCAAAAACAAGTTTTGGTGCCATTGTAAATCATAATTCTTAATACCTCAGGGACATTCTACAATTAAGTTTACTTCATAAAAAGTAACTCGTGTATCATATATTATGATTCCCTTCACACCCTTCAAATGTATGAACAGTAATAAAATTTGACTCTTTTCCATAGATAGTTCATTGTCAATTTGGCATTTGCATGGAAGCGTGAACATTTTTCTTTTCTAATAGGTCAACACCATAAAAAAACTATTTTTGTTAATTGAAATACTCGCAAAGAAATCTGAGGTGGCTCAGCTTGGGTCACTGAACATTAAAAATTCAGCTTAGCACCCATACCTCTTCATGGTGAACTAATAACACCAAGCATCAATCTTTCCCAATTATCCTGGATTGGAGTCACAGGGAAGTGTAAAGACAAGAAATGTCACCTGATTTTTAGTTATGGGGGTTACAATTCAGGGTGTGCCTACACCCAGTTAGAAACAAGGTGGGTAACCCACAAAATTAATCTATGCACCTCAATCCCATGATTGTACAGTGACCCCTGCATAGCCAGGATGTCATGTTTGTGTACACATCCTCTGCCCATATCTGGAGTCCAAGCAGCATTGGAAGGAAATCATGTGCCATCCCTTTTAAAAGGGGACATTCCGATAAAATTACTGTTGGAGGAATGCAAAAAGAGCTGCATAATCATTTTTTGTCATTCAGGGATCAGGTTTTACACATCAGGAGAAGAGGAGTGAACCTTGGGATGGTAACTCAGGAGACTGGAATGTTGATGTAAAGTATAATTCTGAGACCATGGCTATCCCAACTTGTTAATTGGCTAGTCCCGGGACAGCTCTCCCAATTTTGGTACAAGTCCCTGATGGTAGTTAGGACAGTATCTGGGTATGTCCTTGTCATTTCCATTGTTTAGGCCAATGTTGGGAGATCAGTCTCTGTTTCATGTCTCTGGATAAATAGTTGAGATCCCTGGATTATTAGTCCTACAACGAATGCACCATGCAGGACCTATTACCCCACTCTGAAGTTGCTTTGTTAAAGATACTAAGTAAGTGCTTAATGCTGTATGCTCAATATTTATGAGCACATTGAACCTATTAGACTGCACTTTACAGCCTTCTGGCAGTGAGTTTGCAGGCAGAGGAAGGGTCCATGAATTTCTCGATATATCAAGCCAGCAGCCTAGCGCCCTGTCTTGCCACAATATCAAGCAGTGGGAAGAGTGTGGTTGGGGCATATATCTGTGTACTAATTAAGGCACATAAGTGCCCAACTAATAGCCTGTGTTTACCACCACTGGGATGTACCCAGTGGAAGGAGAGGTCCACACCAAGCATCTAACTTAACAACTTAAACGTGCTGTTCTTTAGCAACAAGAATCATAGTATCCCTACAGTGTGGAAACAGGCCAGTTAGCCCAACAAGTCCATACTAACCCTCCAAAGAGTAACCCATCCAGACCAATCCCCTACCCTTTTACACTGCATTTTACCCCTGACGAATGCACCTAACTTACACATCCCTGAACACGATGGGCAACATAGAAGAAAGTGACTAGAGTTGAGAGTGTAGTGCTGGAAAAGCTTGCAGCCTCATTCCTGAAGAAGGACTTTTGCCTGAAATGTCGAATCTCCTGCTCCTTGGATGCTGCCTGACCTGCTGTGCTTTTCCAGCACCATACTTTTGACTCTTGGCAATTTAGCATGGTCAATTCAGCTAACCTGCACATCTTTGGACTGTGGGAGGAAACCGGAGCACTCAGAGGAAACAAGGGTGTGGTTGTTCCACTCTGTTCTACAAGATAGGATTGTTGGGTAGGCTATCCTTTTGATTTTACCTCCTGTATTTTGTTCCTGCTATCCATTCTACACCTGCTCATAATGAAACAGCTGAGATCAGGAAATGTTGGGTGTTAAGACAGTAATTCTGTACCTGACATTTTCTGACTGAGAATCAAGTTTAAACAGGAATCTTCTCTGCACTTTTTACTGCAATTCTTGAACTTCATATTGCCTATAAAATAACCTACCTCTTTAAGAGCTACCACTCCTATTAGCTTTCCAATGCTGGTTACATAAGCATGGTTAAGTCCCAAGAGAGAGAACATGGTGTGAGTCTGAAAAGAAACAAGCATCTTTGATCAGATAGTTGACTGTAATTCAATATTGCACTTAAACACAGTGATTCAATTATCTGTATTTTAAAACTCTTTGATAAATTTCATTCTCAGTTTTGCAATATTAAAACAATATTAATGTTACATATTCTTTACAGTACAGTATTAATTATTCAATGTCCTATTCACATTGTCAGTAACAGTTGGTACAAAGATTGTGGTAATATCATTTTGGGAGGAAAAGGAAAATCTCCTTTCATGAGAAAGTAAAACTCTTCAGCCAGTATTCCAAAAGATGAAAGACAGACTCTGATGTTTTGGACATATAGTCATTTATTATGATTAACGTAACTAAATTAGGATTAACTCTTACTAATTTTTACTATGAAGAGAAACAGCACACTCTAACTTTATAAATGTTGATTAACTAGCTATGGAATCCCAGCATGATGTGTTCTCATTTTGACTTTCAGCATTTGCACACTTACTTCCTCAAAGAAACATTGATAATTTTACAGGCAACCTGCAGTTGGGAAAGCAGAATAACTATGGCACAAAACCATCAGTGCTATGCCCAGTGCCTGCCCACCTACATTGTGACCTTCTAAACAGTGGGTGATGCACAGGGTAGGTCGCCTCCCTGTAGACCAATTGAAGCCCTGAAGTGGGCAATTATTAGCCAATTCCTGGAAATGGACAGAAGTCCCACCTCATTATTTAGAGGCCGTCACCTGAAAATTGAAAGCAGGCCAAGCTGGGGCAAGTGGAGGCAGGCTCTGACCCAACATGCTGGGATGAGGGGACCCTGCCCTCAGAGCAAAATCCAGTCCACCGGTTGAAATATATATGGGATGACTGACTGTCATTTTCAGGATCTTGTGTTGATTACAAAATAAAAGACCAGACCTCAAGTAGAAATTCACAACATTCACGACATTCCACATCAAGTGTTAGAATTAATAACACTGGTATTCTATAAAGAATACTCACAGCTCTAACTGCTTTCACAGGTATGTGCTACTACTCTTACACAAGTCAGGCTACCCATCCGTCCTCTTCTAGGAAATAAAGTGATGTTGTGTATTTGGATTTTCAAAGGACATCCAGTAAGTTGCCAAATCAAAGGTTCTTACACAAGACAAGAGTACATTGTAACGGGAGTAATAGATTAACATAGATAACAAAGAAAGAAAAACAGAAAATATGAAACTCAGAGAGAAATTACTGCAGAATTTCAGTTTTGACGAACGGTCACTAGAGTCAGAGATGTACAGCATGGAAACATACCCTACAGTCCAACTTGTCCATGCTGACCAGATATCCTAATTTAATCTAGGCTCATTTGCCAGCATTTGGCCCATATTCCTCTAAACCCTTCCTATTCACATACCCATCCAGACGCCTTTTAAATGTTGTAACTATACTAAACTTTGACTTTGCTTTCTCTGCACAGATGCTGCCAAACCTGCTGACGTTCCCCAGCAATTTCTGTTTGAGTGTAGATAAAGGATTGTTCAGCTAAACAGAAATAGTGTTAGGACAAATGAGTTTGTTTCACATTGAAATACTGTAACCAGAAGTATGTAGTTTACCACAGGGATCAGTGCTGCGACTTCAACTATTTACAATCTATATTACTGACCGAGATGAAGGGTCGGGTGCATTATAGGTAAATGTGCCTATACTACAAGGACTGGTAGGAAAGTAAACTGTGAAGACAGAAAGAGTTTGAAAGAGAACAGATTTATTGAATGAGTAAGCAAATTCTTGGTAGCAGGTGTGTAATTTGGGAAAATGAGAGGATATCCACTTTGGTGGGAAGATCAGAAAAGAAAAATATTATTTAGATGGCAAGCAGCTGCAGGATTTTGCAATGCACAATCTTTGTACATGAAACATAACACAGGTCTAGCAAATAATTAGAAAAGCAAATAGAAATTTGGCCTTTATTGCCAGTAGTTGGAGAATAAATGCGGGAAAGTCTTCCTACAACTGCACAGTGCATTGGTGAGAGCACATTTAGAGACTTGTGTACAGTTTTGATCTTTTTAAGATGTGCAGTGATATTGGAAGAAGTTCACAGAAGTTTCATTAAAGTAGTCTGCTTCTCAGGATGAGAAGGTTATCTTATGGGGAAAGGCAATGATGGTTGGACTTACACTGAAGTTTAGAAGAATGACAGGTCATCTTATTGAAACATACAGTTCTGAGGGAGCTCTGCAAGGTGCCTGCTGAGATAATGTTTCTCCTTGTGGGGAATACAGAACTAGGGGTACAATTTCAGAATAAAGAGACTTCCATTGAAGGTGGAGATAAGGAGGAAATTCTTTTGAAAAAGCCATTAATCTTTGGAATTCTCTTCCTTAGACAGCAGTGGAAGCTGGGTCATTAAATACATTTAAGGCTGAGTCAGACAGATTTCTGACATACAAGGAACTTGAGGGATATGGAGGGTGTTCAGAAATTGAGTTAAGACTACAATCAGATCAACCAAGATCTCATCGAATGGCAGATTCCATGTGTCAAATGGCTTACTCATACTCTAATTTCTTATGGTCTCCACCAGGGAAATACAGTAAGCTGAACAGAGACAGGAACATAGAACATAGAAGAATACAGCGCAGTACAGGCCCTTCGGCCCTCGATGTTGCGCCGATCCAAGCCCACCTAACCTACACTAGCCCACTATCCTCCATATGCCTATCCAATGCCCGCTTAAATGCCCATAATGAGGGAGAGTCCACCACTGCTACTGGCAGGGCATTCCATGAACTCACGACTCGCTGAGTAAAGAACCTACCCCTAACATCTGTCCTATACCTACCCCCCCTTAATTTAAAGCTATGCCCCCTTGTAATAGCTGACTCCATATGTGGAAAAAGATTCTCACTGTCGACCCTATCTAAACCCCTAATCATCTTGTACACCTCTATCAAGTCACCCCTAAACCTTCGTTTCTCCAATGAAAACAACCCCAAGTGCCTCAGCCTTTCCTCATACGATCTTTCTACCATACCAGGCAACATCCTGGTAAACCTCCTCTTCACCCGTTCCAGTGCCTCCACATCCTTCCTATAGTATGGCGACCAAAACTGCACACAATACTCCAGATGCGGCCGCACCAGAGTCTTATACAACTGCAACATGAAAAATAATGTTGATCTCACTTATCATCATAATGAAAGCTGTATGGTTTGATAATGCTATACCACATTCTAATTAATGGTTAATATTGATGGTGGCAATAATAACTTGCCAGCAATGTTTATTTAGGTTTAATTCTGTTAGTTTGAACAATTAATCTATTAATCTTTTTAATTTTAAGTATTGAAACTTATAAATCACCATAATATTGCAAGGCATATAATATTCTCAAATTAACTGAAAGAAGAAAACATATCCCTCATGTTTAAGAGCACTTTTGCCTCTGCTTTTCTAATATTGCTACTTATTAAAGCTCCCTTTAAATGAAAGGATAATGGCTAGATTTTGTGACACCAAAATGAATAATTTTGGGTTTAATGAATGCGTTAGAAAATGTTTTGCACTTTTATTTCAGTGTTTCCCATTGACAATATGTTGATGGGTTAATCTTAGCAGTATAAAACAAGTAGATCATCTTTAATAGACAATACATAGAGTTCCCTTCAGCTGTAAAATACATTAGAAATTGTTTACTCCAGATTACGTTTGTGAGAACATTTTGGCAACAGAAGTGAACAGCATGATTTAAACCGAGTTCTTCCCTGATGAAATAACAGGTGGCATCAGTGGCATAATGGAAATGTCATGGGATTAATAACCCAGAGCCCCAGGTACTGTGGGAACATAGGTTCAAATTCAGCATGGCAGCTGGTGAAATTTAAATACAAATTCAACAATTCTATTTTATTCACTCATGGGACCTGGTGTTGCTGGCTGGCCAGTATTTATTGCCCATCCCCAGTTGCCCTTGAGAAAGTGGTGGTGAGCTGCCCTTTTCAACCACTGCAGTTTATGTGCTGAAGTAGACCCACTATGTTCTTAGGGAGTGACTTCCAGGATTTTAGCCCAGTGACAGTGAAGGAACGGCAATATATTTCCAAGTCAGGATGGTAAGTGGCTTGCAGCAAGCTTGCAGGTGGTGGTGTTTCCATGCATCTGCTGCTGAAATTTTGAAATGATGGTGACCGTGAAATGTCATAAATTTTCATAAAGACCCCCATGTGACTCCCTTACAAGGTCTGGCGTACATGAGATTCCAGACACACAGTAACGTAGTTGACTCTTAATCATTCTCTGAAATGGACGGTTAATTCTTAGCACACCCAACCCATGCATGCAAGACCCAAAACATGTGCCCAACATTAGACGTGATCTGTGCTTGGGCAACATTAGTTAAATAATCCTGAGCGCTAAAGATCCTGAATTGTTAGGTTGTAGTATGTCATACCTCTGCTAACTGACAGCTACATATATTAATATACCAATCCCTGGTATTTACAAACAAAACTAACATGATCAACTTAACCAAACAGATGACGGCTATTTTCTGGTTAATTTCTTAGGGCTATGCCTTGACTAATCAGAGTCAGCAGTTAGAATCTTGTATGGGTCTGAATAATGTGGGCTATGGCAGAATTAGACAACCATTGTGGCAAGGACCATCGCAATGTCAAGATCATCTCACTCCACCTTTCATGCATTTCACAAGCTGCATTGTGGGCATTTGGTCAGCAGGAGCAAGATGCCAATTGACAGCTATTATTGCTCATTAGAATTCACCTCAGAATATTCAGACCAGATTTGCCAAACAAGCAGGATGTTGGGAAAACTCAACAAGGAAACCATAGTGAGCATTTGGCCAATTCAACTCACCCCAAGGGACATACAATGGGCCAGGCTGTATCTCCTGACTCTTCACTTGCTGTCATAGTTCTTGGAGCATACCTTGATGCTTACAGAATCCTTGCCTTGCCTTGGTGAGCTTTGCCCTCTTAGCCAATGATAGGTTTGTGTTACTGCTGTCCTACATAGCCTTTCAAAGCAGGCACAAAGCCAGAAAAGCTCATCATAGCTCTGAGCAGGCCTCAGTCAAGTCAAAAGGATAGCCTTCACTGAGGGGAACCAGATACAAGTGCAGTAACAGTAAGGATCCTCTCCTCATTAGATACAAGGAACTAAATGATGGGCAGCACACCACCCACCCTGACTCTTTGTGCCCTATTGTGGGCTGTCTTTTGTTCTAGAATGAGAGAGGCAGGGATTACAGAGATGAAAGTAGCTAACACAGCTGTTACTTCTGGTGCAGATGGGGAAGTACTCCAGGCGAGGAGTAGACAGTGCAAAGGTATGCGGGGTTCATGGTGTTAGGGTAGGTGAGGGTGAGTGGGGAAGATGTTCTAGGTATTAGTGGTAGTGGTAGAATGACAGCTCCAGACTGCTGGTGCTTGTCTGGGTGCACAATTTATAGAGTCATAGAGATGTACAGCATGGAAACAGACCCTTTGGTTCAATCAGTCCATACCGACCAGATATCCCAACCCAATCTAGTCCCACCTGCCAGCACCTGGCCCATACCCCTCCAAACCCTTCCTATTCATATACCTATCCAAATGCCTCTTAAATGTTGCAATTGTACCAGCCTCCACCACATCCTTTGGCAGCTCATTCCATACATGTACCATCCTCTGTGTGAAAAAGTTGCCCCTTAGGTCTCTTTTATATCTTTCCCTTCTCACCCTAAACCTATGCCCTCTAGTTCTGGACTCCCTGACCACAGGGAAAAGACTTTGCCTATTTATCCTATCCATGCCCCTCATAATTTTGTAAACCTCTATAAGGTCACCCCTCAGCCTCCAACGCCCCAGGGAAAACAGCCCCAGCCTGTTCAGCCTCTCCCTATTACTCAGATCCTCCAATCCTGGCAACATCCTTGTAAATCTTTTCTGAACCCTTTCAAGTTTCACAACATCCTTCCGATAGGAAGGAGACCAGAATTGCACACAATATTCCAACAGTGGCCTAACCAATGTCCTGTACAGCTGCAACATGATCTCCCAACTCCTGTACTCAATACTCTGACCAATAAAGGAAAGCATACCAAACGCCTTTTTCACTATCCTATCTACCTGCGACTCCACTTTCAAGGAGCTATGAAGCAGCACTCCAAGGTCTCTTTGTTCAGCAACACTCCCCAGGAACTTATCATTAAGTGTATAAGTCCTGCTAAAATTTGCTTTTCCATAATGCAGCACCTCGCATTTACCTGAATTAAACTCCATCTGCCACTTCTCAGCCCATTGGCCCATCTGGTCCAGATCCTGTTGTAATCTGAGGTAACCCTCTTCGCTGTCCACTACACCACCAATTTTGGTGTCATCTGCAAACTTACTAACTGTACCTCTTGTGCTCACATCCAAATCATTTATGCAAATGACAAAAAGTAGATGGCCCAGCACCAATCCTTGTGGCACTCCACTGGTCACAGGCCTCCAGTCTGAAAAACAACCCTCCACCACCACCCTCTATCTTCTACCTTTGAGCCAGTTCTATATCCAAATGGCTAGTTCTCCCTGTATTCCATGAGATCTATCCTTGCTAATCAGTCTCCTATGGGGAACCTTGTCGAACACCTTACTAAAGTCCATATAGATCACACCTACTGCTCTGCCCTCATCAATCTTCTTTGTTACTTCTTCAAAAAACTTGAATATGTCATGAGTGGAAGGGATCGCTGGTGAATTCCAGGATTCACCACTGAGTGGTGAATTGTTCTGGGAATAGTGTGTGGCAAAATGGGACAGAAATCAAGCATGGGAGGTATCATGGCAGCAAGGTAGGTAAGCAATGAGGACAGTTTCTTAAGATAGAGTGAGCAAACGTGATAGGCCTCGAGGTGACACACCCTCCAAAAAACATGATGCATCTCAGGATCAACAAAATAAAAAGTAAGATTTAACTGAACCTGTCTAGCTTAAATTGAAACAAAGCTCACCAGTTAACTGTCAGTTAGTACCTAACTGGCACATTCTACTTGGCAACACTTCTACCAAGCAGAGTCCTCTTGTCAACAAATTGCCATGCTTTTCTCACATAGTATTAAATTTTGCTTCTCTTTATATTGATATTTCTTGTGAATTGCTCTGATGAGTGCACGACAAAAAGCGTTCACAAAATATATCTTCTTTCAACAATTATACCATCTGTGAAAGGGTCATTATTATTGGACCACCCTAGTCAGGACAATGGCATTCTCACAATATTGTGGATTTTGTTCACAAGTCACCTTTAAATCTGCAAATTCCAGTGATATCTTTAGTGGACCATTGATTATAATGAAAAAAATGAGCATTTATTCTAGTTTGCAACAGAAAGCATATTATTAATTTTCATCTTCGATAGTCTCTCACTATCATTCACTCTCAAATGCTTTGAAAATAAAAATGATTTTAACCTCCAACTTCTCCATGACAACCATTAACATCATTCTGGGTTTATCTGGCAGATGAGACACTTCAACTGAAATTGATGGAAATATCACATGCTTCAGAATCAAATGAAAAGATCAAATAGTCTTGGAAGTTTAAGTAAAATTTTGTTAGGTAGCCTGGTGGCTCAGTGGTTAACTCTGCTGCCTCACACTGCCAGGGACTCAGTGGGGATTCTAAAATCCTGTTTTTTTCTTTTGAATCCAAAGGAAGTAGAAGGAGTGACTACATTGTAGAAGCAATATTCCATAAAGTACAATAAGATTACTTCCCTGTAGGTGATAAAATATCCACAACTTTCAACAGCTTGAGATAATCACACTGTTTTAATTTATAGCCTCTGTGAAATTTTCCTCGTGAGTTTACTAATTTTAAGAGCAATATTTTAACCTAACATCCAATTCTGAAGGTATTATTGGTCATTTAACTGACGAGCCATTGCACACATTGTCACAAGAAATTTAATGCAGTGATTTTTATAGAATCAATTGGTGCACTTTATATGCATAGTGATAGGATCGGTCTAATGATTAAAACTGTGCCGTTGAGTTTGTAGACAAAAGAAACAGTGCATCATTCTCTTTCAAAGTTTATTTATATTGCACTCCAAACTCTGTGGAGACAAGCAACATGTTTCTTTATTATCTTCCTCTTTTAAATATTTATGACACTAGTTCTACACAGCATTATTTGCAACGTTATTACACTACATGATGAATAATGTGCCTACTGCTGCAACACACATCCACAAATCAGAGATTTAAACAATGAGACTGCAACCTCCATGTTGTCTACATTATGAATTATCCACATTAAGGCAATTACTTTTACTTGTAGCAATGTTTGTTGAAAACCACAGGGAAAATGCATCATTTCTACCATACAATTTTAATGCTGATATGTTTTACAGAATTGTTACTAATTTTCAATGCTAATTGCATTTTTCACATCCAAAATGTCAAAAAAAAAATGTATTTAACCCAGTCAGGATTTAAAGCACATAAATATATTCTAAAGAGGAATCCTTTATGTTTTTCTTATAGGAAACCTCTTTCATAACAATTGCAGAGATGTACCTGCCAGCGAAAATATTAAGAATAGAACCATGCCAAGAACAGTTTGAATGTGCACTGCAGCAGTTATCAGTATATCATCCATCATGCAATGAAATAACATTGCAAGCATTCATTAGAAACACTCAGCTGACACTACTAAAGTAAACCAGGGGGCCACATTTTTACAGCTGACTGTATTGTTTGTGGATCAGGTTAAGGTGACAGCACAGGTCGGATCCCTATTATGGCTGAGGAAGATATGCAGCCTGCCTTCTTAGCCCGTCTGCTGAAAAACCCTGAGTCAAAAAGTGTAGTGCTGGGAAAGCACAGCCGGTCAAGGCAGCATCTGAGGGGCAGAAGAGTCGATGTTTCAGGCATAACCCCTGATGAAGGGCTTATGCCTGAAATGTTGACTTCCCTGCTCCTCCGATCCTGCCCGATCTGCTGTGCTTTTCCAGTGCTACACTTTACGAATCTGGCTCTTCAGTATCTTCAGTCCACATTTTCTCCTAGTTGCTGAAACCCCTGGCATTTTGTCATTGTTTGGCAAATAATCACCAAAGACCTGCCTTTGGACAGATAACATAAGAAGAATGGAAACAGCAGCATGAAGAAATCTTAACTAATTCAAATAAAAGAAAACTGTGGGTGCTGGAATGAAACAAAGAATGAAAAGCCTGCAAACTACTAACTGGTTGGGTAGAATGTGTAGAGAAGTGACATGTTACTATTTTGGGTTTGAACAGTTTTTCAAAACAGAAGCTTCTTCCTGTACCATAACACAGTTCAGTTCTATAACAGTGAGACAATTCATTCCATAACATTTGAGGTAAGTATTATTCCCATACTTTCACAATTGTGCATTCAAAAACAAAACCAGTATCAATTTCTCAGGTGAAATGCTTCATTGACAATTGTTTCTAAATAGCACAATTAATTTCAAAAACATAACTAAAATTCAAATTACATTTAATGGAATTTATGTACTAATACAAAACTAAAACTTAGAGCCCTGAATAATTATTTAACTAATTTATTTATCTGCAGTTGCTTGGCTGATTTGAATTCATTGATGCAAAACCTGCACTAACTGGCTCTAGCAATGTGAAGTCAACTTAATTTTTCTTGCCTTGTGTAGTGACGTCCATTCTACAAGTTGGAAAGGTGCTGGGTCAATCTTACAATTGTTGAAGTCCACTTGCTCTTCAAACTGTTTGTCCTCCCATTCAGCAATCTATAGAAATATTATTCATTATTAAATTTCTGTTACAATTTTTGAAGGATTCTGAATTCAATTCAGTACAGCAAAAGGAAATAGAATTCCATTCAGATAACTGCATGTGACATTTTCCTATGTGGTGAAGGCTTCACTCTAGCATTCCATCCATTAATTCTGGAGATCAGAAGTAGAGAATAGAAGTTATAAATTTTATAGTGTTTAACTCAATATCAATTCCCTACTTTCTCAAGCAACCTTTATTGATGTTTTGTTGTGATGCTGACTTATGATCTGTAAGTTGGAAATGTGAACCAACATCTTAAGCTCTTTAATTGCTTCAAAGTCACAAATATTAATAATTATGCAGGAGACGGCTATGGGAATTTAGCTAAAATATTTGTTTACTATTGTATTTTCAGTTATATATGGAAGCAGATTTCTTATAATACATAACAATGTATTATAACAATGTTCATAAGAATTTACATGACATTGTTACATATTTGTCATGGCAGAGGAACTTTGATTATCCGAATGAGATGGGCGGCACATTTTCGTTTGGTTAATTGATTCAATGCCTCTCCTCTGGGGCTTGAAGTTTTCTGAAGTTTCCTTTTTCCTCACTCTGCCTGCCTTGCTCCCTCTCTCTGTCTCAGGGGTTGTTTCTGAGCAGAGACACACTTGTGTGTAAGGGACCTGCAGCATTGCTGAAGCCTCTCGCACCCCCTCCCCCCAACAACAGTTCAATGGGATTGAGACAGCGAGCACTTGCTAAGACCACTCCCCCAGCACATCACACGCCCCCACCCCCTGTCTGCCCCTAGTGCCCCAACCCCACCCCCTGTCTGCCCCCACAACACCTGCACACCCCCACTGCTCCCCCGCCCCCCCCCCCGCCCACCACCCTCAGCAGCATTTCAGTAAGCCAGGTTCATTTTTAATCATTGTAAACAAAAGGCGCGATCAGTGTTGAAACACCTCTTTGATGTAATGTTTCCATCGGGACCTTGGGATCTTCTCTGGATAATCCAAAATTTGGATAATTGATATTCAGATAATCGAGGTTCCTCTGTATGTAACTCTGTGGAAGACTTGAATTCAGTGCAAAATATCAGATATGCTAAGAAAACCAATACACTTTTGGGAACTTCATTACTCTCCACTTATACAGCTTAAATGAATATAAGCATCCATTCTTAATATTCTGCATGTAAGTAATAACTTTGTACACACTTAATCAGAACTGGTCACACGGGACTTAATAGAAATCACACTACTGTACAATAAATCAGGAAAAACATTGTTATTAAGTTGCAAAATATGCTGGGACATCAGTGTAGATTTAGTTAAAATTAATAAGAGAATTCAAAATATGTTTGTTGCTTTATCTATCACACTATCTTCAATCTTAAGCATGAGGGAAGCAGGGTTGTAATTACTAGATAGACACTGACAAATTATCACCTACATTTATTTCATCATCAGGGATCTTAAAGATCATTAACTGAAGGGCATTTAGGAATGGGCAATAAATCCTAGCCTAGACAACAGCGCTCACAACTCATGAATAAATAAAGACTATTGCTAATTGTCTCACAATAATTTTTCCACTTGTGTTATCTTTTTAACAAGCAAGATGGAATTAATTCACCTGCACACACAGTTTTCTAAGAAAGTTGAACTTAAAGGTGGAATTAATTACTTTAATGGAACTGAGTTGGCGTCATGATACGCCACTTAATAATAATGTTAAAAAGCTTTAGAGTTAATAGAAATCTGTGGGTACTTTCAAAAAGTTACAATATTTATTCTGGCACGATTGAATTCACATGATTTTTAAGACAAAATGCCCATATTTGGCATCTTGTAAAAATATCTCTCACAGAAGACCTGTATCTGAGTATTTCTTGGTTCAGATTTTGCTATCAGTGACAAAGGAACAGAAAGTGTGGTTTCACGATACTGAGAGTAGTTCACAGAACTTGCATCAACATTTAAGCAGAAACTTTCTGTTACTGGGTGTTTGATTCAGTGTGATGTCCTCAATAGCATAATTGAAGCATTTGAGAGTAGGACATGAACAGTGAGGCTTTTAATCGAATTAGGTTGAAGAATCTCCACAGGATCTGGCTATTACACTATTGTATTGCTGGGTTGGAGGAGTTTCAATAACTCTGGAAAACTGTTCACTATAAAACACACAAACTTTATAAGAACATTATTCTCACAACATTAACACTGTTTTACATTCACTTCTTTCCATCCTACTTCTGCAAACTCAGCAATCACATGGGTGTATGTAATCTCCTTCTATAACTTCACAGACTATTACAGTTAACCCCTTATTGGGCCATATTGGAGTCCAACCAACTCCATTCCAATACATCTCCCCACAAAACTTTGTTCAGACTTCAGTATTCTTTGAGATTCCTGGAAACAGTGTTTCAGTCCCCTAGGTATCCTGAACATTTTCAAAAGAATTGTAGCCTTTTTGTCTTTTTAGTCTTTTTGTAATCTTACATGGATATAATTCTTTGTTCTCTCTCCATATTCACTCTTGGTTGCTTTTCTTTCTCCGTTCTCTGTATTTTTGAGAAAGTGACTTTCTCAATCTCCAGGACTAATCAAGAATAATCAGAACCATTGTTGCATCTGACAGGTTTGATTGAAATTTGAGGAAGTGATTAGATGTGTGGATGACACTAGTCCACTGCATGTAATTTACATGGACTTCAGGAAAACCTATGACAAGATCTCACATGGGAGCTTGGCCAGAAAGGTAAGAGGCCATGAAATCCATGGCAAATTAGATCCAAAATTGGCTTAGTGGCAGGAGGCAGAGGGGCATGGCTGAAGCTTGATTTTGTGACTGGAAATCTGTGTTCAGTGGCATACACCAGGATTCTCTGTTAGTTCCCTTGTAGTTTTGTTGTGCACATAAATGATCTGGACATGCATGTAGGAAGTTTGATCCATTGGTTCACAGCTGACATGAAAATTGGTTGTGTGGTAAACAGTGAGGAGAAAATAACTAAACTGCAGGATGAGTTTAGTTGAGTAGAACAATAGCAAATGGAATTTAATCCTGGAAAGTGTGAGGTAATGCATTTTGTGAGGACTAACAAAGCAAAGGAGCATGCAATGAATATAGGACCCTTGGTAGTAGAGAGAATCAGAGGGATTTGGTTTGCATGTCCAAAGTAAAAGTTGTGTTTATAAACAAAACTTGTTCTTTAAATATGTAATCATTGGTGAGTAATTTTGATTCTAAAACAAATACATATCCTGCAGAGTTTGATTTCCTGAAAGTAAACACTTTGGCCAATGCATTATTCTTGAGGATGAAAGGTCTTTTCATTCATTTGCCTCTGAATATGAGAAACACCCTAACAATTCAGTGTTACCTAACCAGATAGTAAGAGGTTCAACTTGGAAATTGTCTAGTCTTTCACCTCTTGCTTACCCTCTTGCTGATCGTGATAATGTGTCAATATAATTATGTGATACAGCTGATTCTTTTCGCAGTGACCTGGGCTGTCGATGAGATAATTCGCTATAGCAATTGTTTGTTTGGGGCTCTTGTGGCACAGTGCTAGTGTCCCTATCTTTGAGCCAAGAGACCTAGGTTCAAGTCTCACCTGTTCCAGAGATGCGACATAAAATCTAACGATTCTTTTGACCACTAAACTTTCAATGGCTCACATTGTAAAAACAGTAAATTAGCACAATATCCTCTGAATGAGAATGTTTATTCATGTTTGTTTATGATACTCTTAGATTTTTTAAAGCTACTCTTCAGGCTCCTTTGAGCCACTCACAGAGCAAAGGTACATAGTGTAGTGTACATTATTCATACTTCAGTCCTAGAAAAAACACCTTTACTTCGATTAATTTCAGGTGTCCCTCATCTCATTGATATGAAATAATTCAGAGCTGCAACTTGATCTGTCGTACTGGCAGTCAGGGCTCCTCTGTCTGTACTAACTTGGTGTATCCCTCATTGCAACTTCTAGCAATCTGCAGCAAGATGTCCTATCTTTGTACAATGGAAACACTTCGGCCTTTGGACATCACTTCTGCCATCAACACTTTCCTTTCTGAACTGTGGGGGAGATCCTTGAGCCTTTCTGGTTGTTCCCTCTTGTCCCAGGTTCAAGCCTTCCATTCAACTTCCCATCTTGTATCCTTCTTGACTTTATGGGAATGATGGCCAGACAATTTGGATTTGTGGACCATCTTATAATTGTTGACCATCTTCTCTACAGGTTTTGCTGTGTAAACTTCTGGCTTTCTAAGCATGTTCATGCTAATGAAGAGAGTGAATTTCTAATTTCTTCTTGGAGAATTACTTTCCTTCAGGTCTCAGATATAGTTATTGCCTTTAATACCATCATCAAATAGGTCAGAGTTATTTTGCTTTGCTTTCCCAATTTATATGTAAATCTGCCCAGACTGCGTATGGATATTTTTTAATATACCTGGTACCAACTCAGAAACACCTAGAAAAGACTTTTTGCCAATTTATAGTCTTTGGATGTCTCCTCAAAAATCAAGACATAATTTCATGAGCTTCTCCTGGCAGCCTGCTTTGTATGAGCAACGTCCAGTTTTCCCTTGTCCACCTCATCTGCTTAGCTATCTTTTCAAAAGTGAAAAATGCCTCAGCAACACCTTCATCAAATTTTGTGAGGGATTGTACAAAATTAATCAGCTCGATCTTGGATTAGATTCAAATCTTTCCTCATCAGAATGTTCTCTAGAGTCAGTGGTCACATTTTTTAGTTCTAGTCTTTTCATCCGGTGTTCATTTTCTCTTGCCCAAATTGCTTTTTCCTTTTCTTTTTCCTCTTTCTGAAGTGCTCAAATTTATGTTGTTTTTAAAAATCCCACCTCATTCTCTATTTCAAGCTGTTCAGCAGCTTTTGAATTTTCACTAATTCAACTGACTCACTATTTGGTTTGCAATAGCATTCTTCCAATTTCAAATGCTGTCATATTGCATTAATTACATCTGCCTTCTTAGGCCAGATTTTAACTCTTATCCTAATTTGCCAGTCAATTCAGTCATCCTACCCTTGATAAATCTTTTCAAATTATTTGGAGATAAATATTCCACCTCTTGTAGTCTTAGCAACTGTCAAAGTTATTTTGTTATTTTAATGGAGGAGAATTCTGGTGTATTTCCATTTACTCGTTACCAATTATTAGTATCCACATTTCTATATAAAAGATGTCCTTGTTGAGTGTCCTAACTAACCCCTTAATTTTATGTTATGACCAAAACTTGAGAGATGGAGGAGATTGATGGGAAAATGGTTGCTCTTTGGAGCAGTAGGACAAAAAACCAAAAATACGCTTCCCTGCTACCAAATAAATTAATTAAAATTAAATACCTTCTACATCCCAGGTTTAAACTAAAAAGATTTGTCAACCAGGTGTTTTAATATTGGTGCCAAAAGAAGCATTGAAGATGGGATCATGCAAAATGTATCAATAAATTAAATGATTGGGCAAAACTGTTGCAAAAGGGTTTCCATGCAAGCAAATTTGAGATCATCCAGTTTACACATACAAAGAGATGAATTGAGTGCTTTCAAAATTGTGAAAAACGAGAAACAATGAAAGTCATGATACTTACGCACCTAGGCAAACAGACTATTAAAATGTCACGAAGACAAAGTTAATAATCAATAAGGGTAACAAAATAGTGGCCTTTCTATCTAAGAGACTACGACATAAGGGGGTAGAAGGAATTTTATAGAAAGTATTAACTATCCGAAGTTCTGGTTGCACCATATTTAAAGGACTGAGAGTAATCATAAGCATCAAATCTGAGGAAATTTAAATCGTCAGGCATTGCAGGAAGGGCAGTGCAGTAAAAATACCACAAATCCAAGAAATATAGGGAGCAGCCATTTCATTAAAGTTTTTTTTAAGATTAGGGAAAACTATAGTGGCTCAGTAGTTTGCACCTCTACCTCACAGCCCCAGGGATGGGTTCGATTCAACCCTTGCGTGACTGTGTGGAGTTAACAATTCTCCCCATGTCTGCATGGATTTCCTCTGGGTACTCCAATTTCCTCCCACAGTCCAAAGATGTGCAGGTCAGGTGGATTAGCCATAGGAAATGCAAGATTACAAGGATAGGGTCAGGGGGTGGGATGCATTTTGAAAGATCAGTGTAGACTTAATGGGCCAAATGGGCTGCTTCCTCACTGTAGGGTTTCTATTTTTCTACCTCAGCATCAATGATATACGTTCACAACTATCTGACTAAGAGTTCAAAACTTTGATGATTCTGGAATCTGGTGTCACCATTATCATATTTAGAGGTGACTGAAAAATAGTGGCCAGAATTTATATTCCCTCCCCTCTGACTTATTTCAAGCATTTTGAGTAAATGTCATTAGCACTCATTATGTATTCAATTCATGCATGTTTTCCTTCTTCAAAGCAAAACTGAACCGAATGCCGTAAAAAAAAGAAAGCATTACCTGGTATAATTTGGTTCCGCTTACTAGACTTTAAATCTCAATATTCTGAATGTAGTCCTAGGATATTTAATAGCTTTGTCACTTTATCTAAACATTGGAAATGGCTTGCCTATTATCACTCCAAAGTTCCTTTATAAACCTCCTTATACTAATTCAATTCAGCAATAGCTAACTCAGCATTTGAACTGCAGTAGATAAAGGCTAAAACTTCAGTGAATAACATTAACTTCAAGTTGAGAAAAGTTCCCTCAGTTGTTGGTGCTAATACTGCAGTAAATTAAACAGTATTTTATGCCAAGGAACCCAGTCCTTTCAGTTTAGCTAGCTATTCATTTCCTGAATATTGTGGAAGCTAAGAATACATTCTGACTCAGTCTGTGGTTTGCAATTGTTTAAAGGCATATTCAATCAAAGGGCACAACTTTACCAGGACTTTGGAGATGAACTGGGAGCAGAAAATTGTGACTATAGGCATTGTAAAGGGGGGCAATGCCTACCTACACAGGATTTTCTTAAGGGCAGGCACCACAACAATGTTACCAAGTGCCAATTGGAGGGTGATGGTCAGTTAGACTAATTGATATTCATTAGCCAATTAATAGCCATTTTCTTGCACCATCGACATCTTACCACCTTTAGAATGGGTCCCTTTTAATGGGAAGAGTGTGAGGTACACTTTGGCATGGAGAGGCTTAATGGCTGACTCAGAACAACAAGGAGGTCATTGGTGGCAGTGACTACCCCTGAGGCTCTGACACTGGCATGAATTGGAGGTTCATGCCTCCAATCATAGGGTCTGTGTGCCTGATTCTGACACAGTGCATAAATCACTTACTTAGCCTTTGAGGTCATCTCAACCTAGAGTCTCTCTGTTCTTCCACTTGTAGCCTCAGCAGCAGCCACCTCAACTGGTGATGCTATTGAGGCTGTAGAGCTACTAGTGCTCTGACTGGTCTAGCAATTCTGAGAAGGGAGCCGCCATGTATTGAAAAGACTCCATGTTAGCGAAGAGGTGGTGCTGGAGGTCTTAAAACGTATAAAGGTAGATAAATTCCCAGGACCTAATCAAGTCTGCGTCACTGACTAGTCCAGAAGTCATTGCCCATCCCCAATTGTACTTGAGAAGGTAGTGCTGATTATCTTGCAGAACTGTTACATCCCAAGAGGAGTAAGTACATGAATAGCATTGTGAGGAAGGGATTTCCAGGATTTTAACCCTATGATAATTTCTCTCCTAGGAGAGGATTGTGCAGGTGGCCGAGTTCCCTTACATTTGCTGCCTTTGTCTTTTGAAGTGGCAGAAGTTTCTGGTTTGAAAGGTGATGCTGAAGGAGCTGGGGTGAGTTGCTGCAGAACATCTTGTAAACTGCACACACTGCTGCATCTGTGCATTGGTAGTGGTGAAAATGAGTACTGAATGTCATGGATCAGATGTCAATCAAGTTATTTTGTCCTGCATTTTGTTGGAATTACACCCATTCAGCAGGTTTGGCTTTGGTGAGGTGAGTTATGTGCCATGGAATTCCTCGTCTCCAACTTACACTTGTAGCCACATCTATATGGCTAGTTCACCTCACAATTCCTCATGCATCACACGTGACATCACTTCCTCCCCTCACATCATCACTGATGCCACATGCTCAGTGACTTCAACCACCCCTACTGCCGTGGTCACCACCACTTCCGCCCCCACCAGCGCCACTCACCTGCATTCTGCTGACATGCCCCCCACAGACCCCACTGTCACTATCCCCACCCCACAGAACCCTGAGGGGAACACTACCCCTGCTCATGACTCCACCCCCATTCCCCCACCATCACACCCACTCCAGTTACAGGTTCCGCCCCCACTCCCAGCTCTATACCCACACCAGATCCCAGCTCCCAGCCCTGCCGAGTTTTCACCATCCCTCCAGACCTCCCCCTCACTGAGGACAAACGATCAGTCCTCAGCAAAGGACTCACCTACATCCCCCTCCGTCCACGCATCAATGAATTTAATACACGCCGTGACGTCGAACAATTCTTCCGTCGCCTCCGAGCTTACTTTCACAATCAGGACTCCCGCCTACCTTCCGAGGACCCCTTCGCCCACCTCCAACACACTGCATCCACCTGGACACCCCGCGCTGGCCTATTACCTGCCCTCGATCTCTTCATTTCCAACTGCCGCCGGGACATTAACCGCCTCAACCTGTCTACTCCCCTCCCCCACTCCAACCTCTCACCCTCACAACGTGCAGCCCTCCAATCCCTCTGCTCCAATCCCAACCTCACCATCAAACCAGCGGATAAAGGGGGCGCAGTGGTAGTTTGGCACACTGATCTCTACACCGCTGAAGCCAGACGCCAACTCGAGGACACCTCTTCCTACTGTCCCCTCGACCATGACCCCACTCCCCATCACCAAACCATCATCTCCCAGACCATACAGAACCTCATCACCTCAGGAGATCTCCCACCCACAGCTTCCAACCTCATAGTCCGGGAATCCCGCACTGCCCGGTTCTACCTCCTTCCGAAGATCCACAAGCCTGACCACCCTGGCCGACCCATTGTCTCAGCATGCTCCTGCCCCACTGAACTCATCTCTACCTACCTCAACATTGTCCTATTCCCCCTAGTCCAGGAACTCCCCACATATGTTCGAGACACCACCCACGCCCTCCACCTCCTCCAAGACTTCCGTTTCCCCGGCCCCCAACGCCTCATCTTCACCACGGATATCCAATCCCTCTACACCTCCATCCGCCATGACCAGGGCCTCCAAGCCCTCCATTTTTTCCTCTCCAGACGTCCCCAACAGTACCCTTCCACCGACACTCTCATTCGTTTGGCCGAACTGGTCCTCACCCTTAACAATTTCTCTTTTGAATCCTCCCACTTCCTCCAGAACAAAGGGGTAGCCATGGGCACACGTATGGGCCCCAGCTATGCCTCTTTGTTGGCTACGTAGAGCAGTTGATCTTCCGTAATTACACCGGCACCACTCCCCACTTCTTCCTCCGCTACATTGATGACTGCATTGGCACCACCTCGTGCTCCCGCGAGGAGGTTGAGCAATTCACCAACTTCACCAATACATTCCACCCTGACCTTAAATTTACCTGGACCATCTCTGACACCTCCCTCCCTTCCTGTACCTCTCCAACTCCATTAATGACGACTGACTTGACACTGACATTTTTTACAAACCCACCGACTCCCACAGTTACCTGGATTACACCTCTTCCCACCCTACTTCCTGCAAAAATGCCATCCCGTACTCCCAATTCCTCTGCCTCCGCCGTATCTGCTCCCAGGATGACCAGTTCCACCACAGAACACACCAGATGGCCTCCTTCTTTAGAGACCGCAATTTCCCTTCCCACGTGGTTAAAGATGCCCTCCAACGCATCTCGTCCATATCCCGCACCTCCGCCCTCAGACCCCACCCCTCCAACTGTAACAAGGACAGAACGCCCTTGGTGCTCACCTTCCACCCTACCAACCTTCGCATAAACCAAATCATCCGCCGACATTTCCGCCACCTCCAAAAAGACCCCACCACCAGGGATATATTTCCCTCCCCACCCCTTTCCGCCTTCCGTGGAGACCGTTCCCTCCATGACTACTTGGTCAGGCCCACCCTCCCATCCTGGCACTTTCCGCTGCCACCGCAGGAACTGTAAAACCTGCGCCCACATCTCCTCCCTCACCTCTATCCAAGGCCCTAAAGGAGCCTTCCACATCCAAAGTTTTACTTGCACATCCACTAATATCATTTATTTTATCCGTTGCTCCCGATGCGGTCTCCTCTAAATTAGGGAGACTGGGCGCCTCCTAGCAGAGCGCTTTAGGGAACATCTCTGGGACACCCGCACCAATCAACCATACCGCCCCGTGGCTCAACATTTCAACTCCCTCTCCCACTCTACCAAGGACATGGAGGTCCTGGGCCTCCTTCACCGCCGCTCACTCACCACCAGATGCCTGGAGAAAGAACGCCTCATCTTCCGCCTCGGAACACTTCAACCCCAGGGCATCAATGTGGACTTCAACAGTTTCCTCATTTCCCCTTCCCCCACCTCACCCTAGTTCCAAACTTCCAGCTCAGCACTGTCCCCTTGACTTGTCCGGACTTGTCCTACCTGCCTATCTCCTTTTCCACCTATCCACTCCACCCTCTCCTCCCTGACCTATCACCTTCATCCCCTCCCCCACTCGCCCATTGTGCTCTATGCTACTTTCTCCCCACCCCCACCCTCCTCTAGCTCCAGGCTCTCTGCCTTTATTCCTGATGAAGGGCTTTTGCCTGAAATGTCGATTTCGCTGCTCCTTGGATGCTGCCTGAACTGCTGTACTCTTCCAGCACCACTAATCCACTTCAGGTTCTGGTCAACTGTAACCCCCCAGATTGCTGAAAGTGGGTTATTCGTGGTGATAATGCCATTGAGAGTTAAGGGGGAGATCATTAGATTCTCTCATGTTGTAAATAGTCATTGTCTGGCACATGTGTGGCTTCATCACTACTTGTTCCTTTATGAATCAAGCCTGGATGTTGTCTAGGTTTGGCTGCTTATGGACGTGGACTGCTTCAGAAAGTGAGGAGTTGTGAATGATGTTAAACCAAATGCAATCATCAGCAAACAGCAGCTGAGAAACCTTTGCACTGACATTCAACAACAGTAACCATCTCCCTTTGTGCAAGGTATGATACAGTTCAGTGAAGAGACTTTCCCCTGACTGCACTTTTGTAAGGGCTATTGATGTTCTGCCAAATGCTGCCTTCATGTCAAGAGCAGTCACTTTCACCTCACATCTGGAGTTCGGCTTGTCTGTACATATTTGGACCAAGGCTTTAATAAGATTTGGAGTTGAGTGGCTCTCATGAAATGCAAAATGTGAATCAGTGATCAGGTTATTGTTGAGAAACTGCTGCTCGATAGCTCTATTGATGACTTCTTCATCACTTTGTTGACAATCTTGGGTAGACTGATGAGGCATATTAAAAGCTGACAGCAATTTCATATTACAGGCTACAATCTTCAGCCCTGATCAGCTGAATTGCATGTGATACTTTCACGATCCTGTCGATGCAAATGTGTTGCGTCATTCCCAATAAATTCAACACAGTCTAATTTATAATTGTAACCTGCTTTCTTGTTCTTCAAGAGATGCTAGTGTAGTCACTTAAAGAAAATGAATTAGTTAGCAGCATTAACAGATGGCTCACCTCTGATGCAGTCATGTCATCTTCAATTTCATACTGATCCTGGACCAAAATAAATAAATATTGATCAGTATTCATCAACTTCACAGGGTTAAAATACATATAACCGTTTAAAAAACACATATGCATTTTAAGAGGCACCCACCAATCTAAAACCTTTAAAAAAAACGTCTTGATGCAACAATAAAGTTAGAGAGTAACATATAACAGCTTGCCCATTAATTCCTATTTTTTATGTAAATACCATGTGATGTTTTATTTACACATCCCAAAGTCTCTCTGTACAATTGAAATAAAGAACCTGGCAGCTCCTTTAGATCAGGGAGCACAAAGGTAATGATTTTTCCTTAGCGCTGAGACCAATCATTGACATTATGTTTCTGCAATGCTAATCCATTTGTTCTCTCAATATACCTAATATTCAGCACTTTAAAATATTCAAGGAATAAAAGGGAAAATTAAACTTGGTATGTAATAACATTGTGTTTCAGATATCTTGGCCACATCACACTGCTAAAGAGTATTTACTTGATGTGCTACCCAGACACAAACAAAGTCAACCCTTTTGTGTTGACAATCTGTGCAACAGCAATTCTTTGTTTCCATCTGTCGTTGCATGGAAATTTCAGTTGCCTCTAGGCCACCTGGACACGATTGAAGTACTATGGAGAATTAAGAATACACGAGTGATATACAAAAGACAAATGCAATATTATTTCATTACTTAACAGATATTCATTACTTAACAAATATGCTGGATTTTATTTGCTGAAGCTCACTACCTGAAGAAGGGCTTATGCCCGAAACATCGATTCTCCTGTTCCTTGGATGCTGCCTGACCTGCTGCGCTTTTCCAGCAACACATTTTCAGCTCTGATCTACAGCATCTGCAGCCCTCATTTTCTCCTACTATTCCAATCATATTGAGATATTACTATAGAACTGCAATATTCATATGAGTGAGTTCCTTTTTGCTACATGAACACAATGAACAAAACATAAAGTGATCAAATGACCAACAGGATGCTACATATTGCCAAATTGCCTCCATATCAACACAAATTATTCACCTTTATTGAAATGAATTGATTATTTGGGGAGTTCATAGTTTTTATAAGACCATGAGAAATAGGAACATAGTAGGCTGTTCAGACCTTCAAGCCTGACCTACCATTCAATAGGATCACAGCTGATCCGACATTCCTCGCATCTACTTTCTTGAGTTTTCCTCATAATCCTGGATTCGCCTACTGATCAAGAATCTAATTCTCCCCTAAATATACACAAGGACTCTTGTCTCCACAGCTCTCTGCAGCACTGAGTTCCAAAGGCTCTCAACCTTCTGAGGGAAGAAATTCTTCCTCATTTTATTATTCAGTAATAGTGTAATACTAATAAGGTTTGACAACAAATAACACAACAGGAACAAGTTTTGTAGATTGGAAGAGTCAGGTACAACATTTGTGCACATTCCTTAGTCATAACTATTCCTTATGATGACCATGGCAACATTTAAAAGATAGTGCCTGAAACATAATGTGATACCTACATTTATTACTTTTACTTGGTTAGGGCTTGGTTAGCTCAGTTGGCTGGAAGGCTAGTCTAAGATGCACAGCGATGCCAACAAGACGGATTCAATTTCTGCACTGGCTGAGGTCATTATGGTGGTCTCACCTCTCAACCTCATCCATCGCCTGAAGGGTGGTGACTCTCAAGTTAAACCCACCACTCATCAGCTCTACTGAGCATGTGCCCTATGGTCCTCTGGGATTATAGCACCTTTACCTTTCCTTCCAATTGGTTACATAATATTTAGTTGTCTCACTAGTCACTAGGTGACTAGTGTCCTTCTGTATTGTCTTTCTTATTGTCCTTCTGTAACAAAGTTACAAGGGGACATAAATTTAAGGTGAAGGGTGGAAAGTATAGGGGGGATGTCAGGGGTAGGTTCTTTACCCAGAGAGTGGTGGGGCATGGAATGCACTGCCTGTGGGAGTGGCAGAGTCAGAATCATTGGTGACCTTTAAGTGGCGATTGGATAGGTAAATGGATAGGTGCTTAAGCTAGGACAAATGTTCGGCACAACATCGTGGGCTGAAGGGCCTATTCTGTGCTGTATTGTTCTATGTTCTATGTTCTAAAGAGTTTTTAAAACGTTCCTCTGAACAAGACCATCATATGAATAAGATCATAAAAATTTTGATCCTAAGAAACCTCAGATGAAAGTTGATGAAATGTGGGAAAGGCTACATATTAGCATCACCTAATTTGTTTGTGCCTCGTGCCCCTCGATGAGGGATAATGGGCAGCAAGACTCTGCCACCAATCCTGTCACATTGGTATCTCTTTTGCTCCAGTTCAGGTGGTGCCCTTTGCTTGAAGACCCTCCTTTAACGCACTTTGTGAGATCTTATCTCATCCCCATCTCCTTTTCCAATCTGGTGCTAGTTACAGTCATCTTTCTGTCAGAATATCCTGCAAGTAGCACTTAATTGTCAATGATGCTGTCTTTCCAAGTGATATCTGGGATTTAACAGAGATTGTGCTGGTAAGACTCTAACTTCTGCAACATCTTTGCTGTTCTCTTCTGTGTCTCATTGGCACAGATTATGTTGGTACTCCCACAGACATATAATGTGGTAACTTGATGACTGTGGGTGATAGTGTTCAATGCCTACATGGTGTAGAGTAGCTTGAACAGCATGCTGCTTTGTTGATTCTTGTGTGGACAGTGATTGCTACATCACCGTTCCTGGAGATGTTGCTGCCTAGATGGGAAAGTGGTTAACAGCCTTGATGTGGTGTTGTCTGATGTTAATAAGACAGCCTTGTTGCCACCATTTAGTATTGTCTTGGTCTTCTGGCAGTTGTTGCAAAGACCCAATTTGCAATGCTATCTCAAAGACTGATGATCTGGTACATGAATCTTCAGCCAGGAAGGCAATGCCAAAGACCTGCATTATCTAGGACTGTCAAATCAATGGTGATGCCAGGGTTGGCAAAGTCTGCACCCATTATCACCTTCTTCATGATAAAATCAATAACCATCTGGAAAAGGAATCAGTAGGATACTCAACATTGCTGTTCTCCTGCAATGATAATGAAGAAGTCTGTGACTACCATGCTGATCTTGATGCAACAGTCGGAGTCATACGTAAGGCTTTGAAGAGATAAACAATAACTACAACTAGAATTAATCCCATTACATAATCATTTGTTAAGATTGTTTGGACATCTTTGGTTTAGCTGAAGCTCCGGACTTCACTGATGAGGCATCCAATTGTATCATCCCATGTGTCCCTCCACAAATCACATGCAGCCCTGAGTTAAAACTATATCATGACTTCTTCACCTGCATTGGGACAACAGCCTGGACTCCTTCCCTAACTTCACAAGGACTACATCAAGAAGGCAGCTCACCAACACATTGTCCAGAGCAATGAGGGATGGTCAATAAGTGCTGGCCATGTTATCAACGTCCAGACAGCAATAATATTGCATGAAACTCTAATGACTCATCCAAAAGGGCATTGTCGGTCAACTCCACAGCAGGTCAACTGCAGCAGTTCAAGAAGGTACCTCACCACCACCTTCTCAAGGAATGGGCAATAAATGCTGGCCAGCCAGTGATGCCCACATCTCACAAATTAAAAATTATTTTTAGAATCTCTGAGATGTAATAATGAGCAACAGGACTTTTGAATGAGTCATTAGAGTTTTATGTTGTATTACAGAGCCAATCAAGTGGACTGCTTTGTCCTGGATGGTGTCAAGCTTCTGAGTGCTATTGGAGCTGCACCCATCCAGGCAAGTGGGGAGTATCCTGAACTGTAAGTAGAGAAATTTTAACTATGAAAAGAGGATTTTGAGAGCTGATTTTAAAGAGGTTTCCAAGATAGCAAACACCATAGAAATGTATATATTGAGAACATCATTTAAACTAAATTCACAGTTAGGACAAAAGGACACAGTAAGACAATTCAGTCAATCGAATCTGCTAGCCATTTGATCATGACACCATTTTAAATTATTAAAATGTAAATCTAGTACTGATCGCAGGAAATTCTTCACATGAAGAATGAGGTAACAAGAAGTAACAATTTGAAAAAGATTGATAAAGTGCAATTTAAAGTCCTAGAATCATGTCAGAAACAATTAAATGCTACAATGGGAAGGTAGTCCATTCAAGAATGGGATGGGTCTATCAAGGTGGATGAGCTACATGGGTAGTAGAAAGACTTATTCGCTTGTATAACCTTATGATCTATGCCACCAAATAGATAAAACTACCTTGGAAGATGTTTTTGCTAATAATGTGAGACTCTCGGAGCCAACAATCTATTTCGTCTGTGCAATTAGAAATGAACGCTACAAGGTACTGTTATCATGTCAGCATCAAATTAAAGTGTAAGTGGATTATATGGCAGTTTTAATAAACCTTCAGGGTTTCAGTGGGAGGTTAGTTCAAAACTTTGATTTTAATTTAGAGTGGCTCTAACTACACAATTGCCCACAGCTCTAAAATCTAATCTTTTACAGACAACCTGGTTCATCAGTGAGCACACTGTTGGGAAATCTGTTACAGAGTCTGTGAAATCCAACACTGAATATTCTAAAAAAAATGTCAGAACACAATCTAGAAGTGAAAATTCATTGGGAATATCATTTTTTTAATATCAATTTTCAAACTCTATTTTGAAGTTCCAAAATTCAGATATTTAATAAACATTTTGAGACATTACTGCATTAAGAGTCAGAACTCTGGTTTGGAAGTTGTTAGTCAGACTTTTTGGACTGTCTGAAGCTGCATGTAATCTATCCAAAGTGGTGAACAACAAAATATGTAACAGGAAGAGGAGGCTGTGCAAATATCCCATTCTCAATTATTTAGAGCCCAGTAAGTCCTGTCCACAAGCAGCAGCAGAATTTCAATGCAGTCAATTAGTGCACTGTTATTCCACTCCCAATCAAAGTGATGGAAGTGGTCGTCGAGAGTAGTATCATGCAGCATTCAGAAAGCAATAACCTGGTCTCTGATGCTCGGTTGGGTTCTGCCAGGGTCACTCTGCTCCTAGCTCCATTGCAGCCTTGGTCCAAACATGGTCAAAAGAGCTGAATTCCACAGGTAAGCTCAGAATGATTGTTTTTAATATTACAGGCATCAAGAAACTCGAGTAAAGCTTAATTCATTGGAAATCAGGAGGAAAATTCCTGGCTCTTTTGAGTCTTACCTAGCACAAAGGAAGCGGATTATGATTGTGGGAGGTCAAACGTCTGAGCACAGGACACTACCATTGGGGTTCCTCAGTGATGTGTTCTATGCACAACCACCAGCTGTTCAGCTGCTTCATCAATGGTCTTCCTTCCATCATGAGGTTATAAGTGGGAATGTTGGCCAATAATTGCACAATTCTCAGTACTACTTGTGCCCTGCCACCCCTCCTCAGATACTGAAGCGGTCCATGTCCATATGCAGCAAACAGCCCAGCTCTGGCTCATAAGTGGCCAGTAACATTTGCAATAACCAAGTGTCAGGCAATGGCCATCTCTAATGACAGAATCTAACAACTGCCCATATTCAATGGCATTACCATCACTCAATCCCCTACGATCAACCTCATTGACCAGAAACTGAAGTGGACCCATTACATGAACACTGTAACTAAAAGATCTGACTGCAGGCTAGAAATTCTGTGGCAAGAGACTCTTCTCCTATCTCCTCAAAGCCTGTCTACAATCGAAAAGGCCAAATCAGAAATGTGATGGAATGGTCTACATTTGACCAGATCAGTGCATCCCCAAAAACACTCAAAAAGCTCAGCACTATCCAGAACAAAGCAGCTCACTTGATAGGCACCCTGTTACTTTCAACATTCACTATCCATGACCGACACACTGAAGGAGCAAAATGTATATCTACCAAATTCATTGCTGTAACTCACCAAACCTACTTCAACAGCACTTTCTAAACTTGTGTGTCCTCTACTATCGAGAAGAACAAAGACAAATATTATGAGAAAAGCAACACTTCCAGGTTCCCCTTCAATTCACACATCATCCTGATATGGAACTATATTGTTGCTCTTTCACTGTTGCTTGGTCAAAGTCCTGGAACACTGTATTCCTAACAGCCAATATTGCCACACCCGAAGGATTGTAGTGGTTCAATAAGGTAGCTTACCACCATCTTCTCTTGGGCAGTTAGGGATAGGCCATAAATGGTGATCCAACCAATGATGCTCAAGACCATGAATAAATAAAACAAAAATACATGAGCAAACACCTTACAGCCATACAGCATGGAAACAGAGATTTCGGTCCAACCAGTCCATGCTGAATTGAATCCCAAACTAAACTAGTTCCACCTGCCTGCTCTTGGCCCATATCCCTCCAAATCTTTCCTGTTCTTATCCAAATGTCTTTTAGACTTTATAATTGTACCAGCATCCACCACTCCCTCTGGAAGTTAATTCCATGCACGAACCACTCTCTGTGTAAAAAATTGCCCCCATGTCTTTGTTAAATCTCTCTCCTCTCACCTTAAAAATGTGCCCCCTTGTCTTGAAAGCCCCATCTTAGTGGGGAGACAACGGGCATTAACTCTCTCTATACCCCTCATTATTTTATACTTTTTTATCGGGTTGCCACTCAACCTCCTGTACTCAGATGAAAACATCTTAGCCTATCCAACCTTTCTTTATAATTCAAAGCTTCCATACCAGCAATATCTTAATAAATCTCTTCTGAACCTCTCCAGCTGAATAATATCCTTCCTATAACTGGCAACCAGAACTGGCACAGTATTCCAGAAAAAAGCCAAGTTAATGTCCTGTACAACCTCAACATGACTTCCCAACTTCTATAATCAAAGGATTGAGCAATGACGACAAATGTACCAATGTCTTCTTAACCACCCTATCTAAACTTCAAAGAATTATGTACCTGAACTCCCATGGCCCTCTGTTCAACAACACTACCCAAGGCCCTAATATTAACTTGCTTGTCATACCAAAATGCAATACCTTGCATTGTGCAAAGACACGGTTAGTTAGTGATCTTATAATAAAGTACAACTAAAGTACCAGCTGGGGAACAGTAATCAAAATGATACAATTTCATAGAGTTTGAGATCAATGTAGTTAAGGCCAAAACTGTGGTCTTATGTTCAAAGAAAACCAATTATGTTAGTAAGAAGAATAAGTTGACAAAGTAGATAAGGGTGGTTAAAATGTATGACAGCATAAAAATGTTTTAAAAAAACTCTATTCTCAACAACCATGCATTGCATAGGGGAATAAAAACCTTCAAAAGAAAAAAATCCTCAAATTGGAGCCCCTGAAAAGTGTTGAAGATGTTTAAAACAAGAGACAGAAAACATTGCCAAAAAGATTATTGAAGAAGATATTCCCACAGGAAACTCAATACAGCAGCACTGTAGCTACATGAAGACTTCCGCAAAGTCATGCGTTCACAGGGGATTAGAGGAATTGAAACCTTAACTTCTGGTATCTCTTGAACTTTTCGTAATTAATCTAGCAATAAAGACATGGACTGAATCTTATGGTTTTTTTCACTAAGTGCCAGTTGTGTTGAGCTTCTCGGAGGCTTTATCTTCACAAGGCCTAGTGAATTTTCTTCCTGTAAGTTATCAAATGTACCTTTGTTAACTGCCTATCCCACCTCAAGGTGCCCACTTGTCTGATTCTAGCCTCATTCTATCATGTGCCATACTCAGAATGACTCACGATTGTTAGGATATCCCAGAATGGAATGGCTTCTCTGGCTCTGGTGTTTTATTTAAAAGGCCATTGTTCACCATGACCAAAACTTAATGCCCAAGTTGACCTGTTTGTTTCCAGACATTTGGCCTGGGCAAGGTAGGTGCAAGGCTTTCCAGCAGAAACCTGGATGTCTTGATGGACAGGGCGGTGCAGAGGTAGGCTCCCAGGACCAGAAGAGGAGGCCACAACACTACATCGTATCAGCCTGGTCCTAGATTGCCACTTGGGTCAGCACAGTCTCAGTCACCTGGAGGAATGCACAGCAATGTAGGAATACTATCACTTTCTCCAATCCACATAAGTACCATCATCTTCTCTCAGAATCCTCACACTCACTGTATCTCTGCTACTGCATCAACGCGTCCCCCCCACCCAAAACTCATACTGTGCCATTCACTAACACCTACAAAGTGCTCCCTCACTTGCTCTCACCCACCCTAACAACCAGCGATCCCAAATCCGATATGCCCTCTGTGCTGCTTACTCATTCACTTGGGACACCTCCTCACCTGCACCAAACCTAACAACCATGTTACCCACTTTCAACTCCATCATTATTTGCCTCTCTCTCTTTCTGGGAAGAAAACAGTGCATAACAAGGCAGAAAGAGTAAAGATGGTGTGTACTGCCTGATAGTCAACCAGTATAAGGAAAGAATGCTGACTCTTGACTGCTCCGAACAGCTGACCAACTATGTCCAAGCACCTGGACTGGTATTGTGCTGGGAGCCCCTGACCAAAAACTATCCCCTTTGACTTGACTGAGGACTGCTGACAACCACGACAATTCTGCTGGCTTTACATTTATGCTAAAGAGATGCAACAGTACTCAACCCAGATATCCCTGGTTCAGGGATAAGGCACAAAAATGCAAAGCAAGGTAGGGCTTCTATGAGTGTCCAGGCAGGCTTGGAGTTGGTGAGCACTATGATCAGAAGCAAAAAGCCTAGAAGTGCAGTCTGGTGCAGTGTGTGAGCTGAGTGCATTTCCTTGAGCACATAGCATCCCTACTGCAGCATTACAATGATAGTTGGCATTGCACCCCGATGTGCAACACTGAAGCATAGAAACATACTGTAAGTGAATCAAAGACTTGGGTTCTTAGCAGCTTGTACATGTCAAGGTAGTAATGTTTAGGAATGTGTGCGCGGACGGTGCCCATTGAGCACATCCTGAGAAGTTGATGCCTGGTGTCAATCTGGAGATGCTTTGCAACAAGTATCAGCTACTTGTTCTGACTTCCAGGCTGGGAATTCAGTGTCTAGTTTGCTTGCAGCAGATCATAGGGTAGAAAGTTGTGTAATAATGAGGCAAGATTTGCAGTTATTAATGTCATTAATAGGTGATAACACCCCCACCCCCCCCCCCCACCCTTAATAGATAATGCAACATTACCTGGAGAGAATCTTGTCATAACAACTGGAATTAGTTAATAAATGCAACAAGTTGCTTCTGAGGTCAAAAAATGCCTTCCTGGACTTTAACATGATTTACTAGATTTTACACCTTTGCCCACATTGTTCTGATAATTCAGCCCCTAATTGTTCTTGTACTTTGAAGACAGCCAGAATGCCACCTTGTGTAGTTATTATTCACAGATAGTGGAAGATGACATGTACACTTAAACCTTGTCACAAAATCCTTTTCCATAACAAACCACTTAAAATCTCAACGGCCAAGAGAAATGTCAGTCACCATATAGCCCATAAAAGACATCTGTTTCCATTTTCGCTTTTGCAACAACACACAAAATGTTATGACTAGATTCATGAGTAAATAACAGGAGATATTTTCTTCTTCCCTGCACTTTGGAAATTATGTCCTCAAGCCAGGTAGAAGAAACTGCGACAGAGACCCTTTGTGCTTGGTGAACATTCCAGCTGCATTGTCCTGGGATTTTTTGGAGCTCTCTAGTGGATGCAGTTAGGTCTGCATTTGTGGTAGATACAGATCCAGTATCCCTATTGAAACAAAGTGACAAGCAATGATGCTGGACTTCTTCTCAAGTTTCCTCTTTCTGTACTTATGGAATGTGAATGGACATCTTAAGACTGATAGGCAAAAGTGAGGACTGCAGATGCTGGAAACCAGAGTTTGGATCAGAGTAGTGCTGGAAAAGCACGGCAGGTCAGGCAGCATCCGAGGAGCAGGAAAATTGACATTTCAGGCAAAAGCCCTTGATCAGGAATAGAGATTTTGAAGGGCTTTTGCCCGAAACATCGATTTTCCTGCTCCTCGGATGCTGCCTGACCTGCTGTGCTTTTCCAGCACCACTTTGATCTAAACCTTAAGACTGATGCCAACCTATAACCAGCCCTTGCAGACAGGTGGGATCTGTTGATGTCTTGGTGACAAATTGAAGATGGCTCATATGAACTATTACGTTTGGTAGATTCCTCCTGCAAAGGATGATTGAAATTCCACAGTAGGGGCAGCCAGAAGCCTTATGCATAACCAAGTGCTTATCCACAAAGCAAAGGTAAGTAGCAGAATCTTTCCAGCCTCTGAACAATAAGAATGTGACTGAGAATGTTGGAAAATCAGGTGAGATCAGCAGTCTTAACAGTGAAGGCAAAAATGAACTAGCTTGCTGGGCAAATGGAGCTCGAGATGTGTAGTCACTGTCAGCTCCTCCATCCCGCAATCCTGCTTCAAAGGAGATAATTCTAACTTTTGGAACTCAGACAGGTATCTGCAGTAATGTCTTAAAAGTCCTGGGAAGTGTGACCAAAGATGGTAATGTGTTTTTCAAATCAAACTAAATGGTCTGTCAATGAAAGAAATGTTTTCTTAAAAATCTCCTGCTGACATTTTCAGAAAATTTGTCATCTTCATAAAGAGGAAAATTAAACAAGAAACTTCAATTCATGACATTTAAACAAATTTTAGCCATCTTAAAGAGTGTTTTGATTTATTCCATGAATTTATTATTACCACACTTTGTGGAACAGCCAAAACGGTTTCTGTTTGAAATGATCATTAAGTTCAAATGAGTTTGGGTTTCTTGTCTGCATGGATCATGCACTAGCCCCTTCCCCTCTGCTGACAAAAAAAAATTGACTTGTTGGAAATGAAATTTGGATTCCATCTGTAATTTTAAAGCTTTGACTCTGTGAATATTCAGCCCCATGAATGCTTGTCTAATGAATAATGGTCAAGAGTGTGGTGCTGGAAAAACACAGCAGGTCAGGCAGCATCCAAGGAGCAGGAGAATCAATGTTTCGGGCATAAGCCCATAAGCTGCCTGACCTGCTGTGCTTTTCCAACACCACACTCTCGACTCTGATCTCCAGCATCTGCAGTCCTCAGTTTCTACTAATGAATAGCAGTATCTAAATCTACATCATATTACTCATTTTGGAGATTCTTCCTTTGCGTATAATTTAAGAACAGATGCTGTGTTGCGCAAAGGAAATTTGTAGATGATTTAAATAATATAGCTATCAGCAGTCTCCTGGACATTTCATTCATCTCACCACATTCCATGTTTAAAATGTAATTAAAATTCTCTTAAGATTAGCAAACTAATTTGTTGAGCAAACTGAGTTCGAGATGTGTAGCCACTATCACTTAACTCACTCTATTTGTACTAACATGTTTCATGCCCTTCAAACTGAGCGTGTTAATGGAAAGCTACAGCATGCAGTTTGGAGTCAAATTGAATATTTCCACTAGCTCCTCACGTTGTGCTGCACACCCATTTCAGACTATCACAGAATCTGGACATGCAACTCAAAAAGTTTTTTTCAGCAATGACATAAAGGTTTTTTTCTACATTTGAAGGAAGATATAAAAACAAGGTGGCTTTGATGATTGGAAGCATGCATGAGAAATAAGAAAGAAGATGGAAATTTGACATATTAAATTTGCTTCTTTCCCAGATGATCTTAGTTTGCAGGGTCAAAATTATTTTAATTCTTGTGGAAACGTGTATGAAGTATCACACTTATATCACAAAAAGTATCCGAGTAATGATCAAGGTAGCTTTCTTACCTTAAAAATGATCTTGTTCAACTTTGCCTGCATTCCATGATAAAGCATTTGCTCAGTTCAAACAGCTAAGTGATCAACATGTTATAGGAGGTATTTGATCATCTTGCTTCCAGATAGAGCGACTATGACAAATGAAACCATTCAACTTATTAAATCCATGCCAATAGGCCACAAAGTATCCATTTTATTGTTCTATCCCTTTTGACCTGTAAGCTTATTTCTCTCAAGTACCAATCAGATTTTGTTTTGAAACAATTAATCATCTCCAATTCTACCAACCTCCTAAGCAATGAGCTCCAAAGTATTAATTTGTTCCTTAATTACCCCTGCATCTCTTAACAAAGAACCTTACATTTGTGTCCCTTTGTCCTTATTCTTTCAGCTAATAGGAGAAGTTCTTTATAATCTTGTATATCCTTATCAAATCTCTCTTCAATTTCCTTTGTGCAAAAAACAATTCCAGCTTCTCTGATCTAACCTTGTAAATAAAACCTCTTATCCCGAGAACGACTTAGCCAACATCCTGTGTACCCTCTCAAGTGACATCATATCCTTCTTAAAGTGTGGTGACCAGACTGTATGCATATTTTAGTTGTTCACTAACCAGAGTTTAATACTGATTCAGCCAAACTTCCTTGCTTTTGCACTCACTACCTGTATTTATGAAGTCCAAGATTCCCCATATGCTATGCTAATTGCATATTGTCCATTCACATGCTGTGGCTGACCCGTTGTTACTGATTTCCTCCAAGGCCTGCAATGTGGCAATGAAAATCTTAATGACAATTTTAAACTTACTTTTGACATCAACAGAGTATGTGGTAGTTAAAACTGCAGCAACATGCTTGACCCCATATTTACAATAAATTATTTCTGGCCACAACTTTTCCCCCTAATGAGGTGTACACAGACAAGGCAACACCTCATTCATACTCATATGTCAAGTCCGATGATATAAAGCAAAGCCTATTGGCTGGTCCAGGAAAGTTTTCACCAAATTGATCCACATAAATGATCGATATATAGTTGTGCACCAAGCACAGAAGGTGCACTCCTCTTGATCCTCCAAATAAACCTTAGTCTCCCCTGCTCCAGGTTTTCCTACCTCTTCTTTTAACTGTCCTGGACCTTGTCCACTCTCCCACCTCCCCTCCATTCTTTTCATGCTGGTCAGAAACTATTACCTTGGTCTTTTGACAGTGCTCCACTGCATGACTTTATTCTCCTACCTGCAAGACATCTAATTAGCTTACCATTGTGCTGAGCTTCAGATTGGAACTTTGTTTGCAAAATTAAAACAAAGCCTGGATACTAATATTGTCTGGCCCCCCTTGCTAGTGTGGTCTTATGAGTTCATCCTGGTTTTGTACCAACACCAGGTGAAAATCCTGTTCTGTTCAACACCAAGCTTTTTCGATGGAGCTATTTCTAGCCCCGTTTCATTAACCTACATTCTTGGCCTCGCTGTTTCAAATGAAATTCCCAGAGCTCCTTCATTACAAAAACTGCTTCCAAAGACATTAATTTCTCGTGTCAACATTTCTTTTTCTCACAACAGCATTTAACTTATTAGAAAGGTGAAACCCATTCAAGATAGAAGAACATCTTCCGTACCGAGGGAACCTTGTCTGTTCCTGAGGACTACAACACTTCAGTTTTATCCTATTTCTTTTGAGTGCTTGCTACAGCTACAATGGCCTTGCTGTTAGCAGTCCCCAGCACATGCAGGAAGTGGGATCAGTAAACCCACATGGAGCCAGATTGGATTGAGTCCTGCTGTCTTATTGATGGCGGGTTTGCATGTGGAGTGTTTTCCCAGCCCAAGAAGGTTCAACTGTAGATCATTTTACAGTCTCTGTGCAATTCTGCTACGGTAAGGTGACCATTGCCATCTTATTCTTTTCCTAATGGTGAGCTGATTCCTATAACATGGGGAGAAGGTGGCACAGTCTGAGTGGAGGGGTGGGGTATTCATGATGCAAAGTAGGTATGTGGGCAGGAAAAGCAACACTCTGCCTCAATCTCCGAGCTATTTCCTCAAGTCAACTGGCACTCCCCAGCCTGCACTTTAGAATGGAAACCATAGCCCTGCAGCCACTTTATCCCCAAGGCAGGTTCACAAAGCCAAGAGTGCCCAAGTTGAAGATGAAAATCAAGCTTAATCTGGTAATAAAGACAAACAATATAGGCTTGCTTTTATATCATCATTTTAAAAACTATTCATTCAGAATCCATGTCCACATTTTGTACCTATATATGGGAGTCAGTTAGCTCAGTGGGCTGGATGGCTGGTTTGTAATGCAGAGTGAAAGCAGCAGCACAAGTTTAAGTCCTGTACCAGCTAAGGTCACCATGATGGTCCTGCCTTCCCCCTCACCTGAAGCATGGTGATCCAGAGGTTAAATTCACCTACAGTCATCTCTCTCGAATGAGAGTGCAGCACTACAGCAACTTTACACACACACACACTCTTATGGTCTCTAATAGGCCCCATTCTTTCCTTGGTTATCATCTTTCTCTACATACAAAAAGTTATGCAGTTTTAAAACATCCTTGGATTTTTACCTTGATTTTACAATATCTTTTTTTCATTTCTCTCTTTGATTTTTTAATTTTCTTTTTAATTCCACCCCACTTTACACTTCTTGGTTTTCAGCAGTATTGATGTGTTTGCTATCTGAAAAAAATCACCTGTTCCTTATCAAATCTTGTATGCTCCTTCACATCAGGGGATTTGCACGGGAGTGGAGATAGTGTCTAAATTTTCGAGTCGCACTCTTTTTCTGCATGTCATCCTATTTGTTCCAGGATTCATTACATTGAAGAATATTGCTTTGGCATTAATTTACTTTCAAGTAGGTGCTTACAATCAATTTTATCTGATCACATCCTCAGTAAAATTGGCCTTTTCCTTATTTCAAACTTCTACTCTTAGTCTATCTTCAAATCTGCTCCGTAACTGCAATAAAATCATGGTCACCCCATCATCAAAATGCTCTCTGATTAATAACCTCTCCACTTCTCAGTTTTGTTCCTTAAAACAACATGCAGAACCCTCCTTTTCTTGTTGGGTTTGCTAGACTCTGGTTAAAAAAGGTTTCTCAGGATGTGCATTTTAAAAACTCCATGTATCTTGTGCTACCTGATTAGATCCCAGTTATTAGGGTGGTTGAAATCTCCTACCAGGATGGTCCTTTGATTTTCTGATCTTCTCAACAATTTGCTATTCCTGTGCTCTTTCAATACTCTCTGTTTGTTTCAGGATCTGCAGTAAACAGCCAGCAGTATGATTGTCTTTTTTTTTTGTTGTACAGGATAACTCATACGGCCTCATTTGAAGCCCTTCCCAGCGAATCAACTCTCCTCACACATGGTTCGAGCCCCTTCATTTTCCAATCTCTTGCTTATCCTGTTGGAAAACTCGATAACCAGGCATGTTGAGTTGCCACTCCTACCCCTCTTTGTGGCATGATTTAGTAAAAGCTATAATACTGTTACTGTAAAAGATGGTTGCTCTTCATTCTGGAAGTAAGAAGATCCCTGTACTAAGGTCTTGGGGAATAATGATTAGTTGATCACCATGATATGTGGGTCCTCTCTCAGGTTCCAAATTGATTAACTTGAATTTTAATTAAATCCAAAACAACAAGTTAATCCAGCTAAACTGAACTTCAACAATAATTAAATTAATTTTGCTTCAAAATAATAATAATCCTCAGGCACATGGAGCTTTTGGAAAGGCAGAAAGGTAATTGATTGGGTGGAAGACAGATACTCAGTTTCTTTGCAGGTGGTTGGCTTTCCTGTTGGGAACTTATTTTTAATTTGTTAGGATGTCCTGAATACCCATCAGGACCCAGGTTTCTGGAATCACATTCATAGATGCGATCATACAATCCACAAACTAGAAGCAGGTGTGATCACAAAGCCAGCTAAAAATATGAGGTATATACCTGACAGGGTGAACAGGTTGCTTCAAGCTCCAGTGACGATAAGCTTCTTCACAAATTTGGCACCTTCAGAACCAAGGCAGGTCTTTGCATAAACACTTACTGTATTAGGGCTAAGCTTCTCCATGTCAATCAGCTCATAAAATGTCTCTGTCATGTGTAGGCAGACTTTTGTTGTTTAATGCTTACAGTGCCAGGGATGACACCTGACCAGACCTACAAGCCTGACTAAGCAAGGCAGCATCAATGGCTGATGCCAACAAACTTGGCAGGCAAATGCAGCTCAAATCAAAAGGCCATCTTTGGTTATTGTTTTCTCATCCAATGCAAACCTTTCTTAAAAAGCTGTCAGATATGTACACTTGTTGTGATGCTGTGATGAAAGGTCAGTGACTAGACAATGCATGAGTTGTGAGTGTTGTAGCTCTTTTTATGTTAGAACTGTGAACTCTGTTAGATATCTAAGAGGCAGTGCCACTGTGGTACAAGTAATGATCCATTGTCGGTTGTAATGAAGTGACAGACATTGATAGCACAAGGCATCTGATGAGGTGCCTAGCACCTGATCCCCTGCAGTGATAACCTATAATATTAATTTATACTCAGAGCAGTGTAAAACATTATGCTGTCACTGGTAATTACCCTTGCAGAGGCTGAATATTCCTTATCTTTGTAAGTGTTAGCATATAAATGGCTTCTATCATCATATCCCAGAGGACCAAAAGGTGTACGCTCATTACAGAGAGACAACTGGTGGTGATTTAACCTGAGGATCAAGAGCAACTGGATGGCTCAGTGGTTACCACTGCTGCCCCACAATCTAGGTTCGATTCTAGCCTTGGGCAACTGTCTGTGTGGAGTTTGCACCTTCTCCCTGTGTCCGTATGTGTTTTTGCTGGGTGTTCCAGTTTCCTCCCACAGGATAAATGGATTGGCCATGCTAAATTGCCCCATAGTGTCCATGGATAAACTGGCTAGGTGGCAAAATGTGGGGTTATGGGAATAGGATGAGTGTTTGTGTCTGGGTGGGTTGCACTTCAGACAGTCAGCATCGATTCAATGGTTCAAATGGCCTTTTTCCATACTGTTGGGATCCTATGATCACCACACTTCAGGCAAGAGGAGAGGTTGAGAAGGAGAGTACTTTGCAGTAACCTCAGCCAGTGCAGGAATTGAACTCACGCTGTTGACATCATTCTACATCACAAACCAACCATCCAGTCAACTGAGCTAACTGACTGTCATCCCTGACTATAATGCTTTCACTTGAATTTGATGATGGTCTGAAACTTGATGGCCTCCAGCAACGACACTCCTCCAACTGAAAGATTGGCTTTTATAAATGGTTTGCTGATTTGTCCTGTTTAACTAATACAGGCATGCTTGATGTGCCCTAACTGCAGAGTCACCAGAACCAGAGATGCATTGGATATTGAATTGAGCTTCCCTGGAGGTATGAGCTGCCAAGCTGATTTCATGCTTCATCTGTCCAACAATGATGACAATATTTTTGTTAGTTTTGGTTGGCCAACTTTTGCTGAAATTGTAATCTCCTTACAAGGGCACATGACATATGTTTTTGCAGTTGCATTTTGATCAAATCCACTATTCCATCCATTTTTATTTCAGAACTTCATCGTGCACCATACTTTGCCATAATTCCACCCATTTATCTTAATATAAGACATTTTAACATAAAATATTACATGCTTCTTGTCCCAATATTTTTCCTTTTCCCTAATTTAACTCACAGAGATTCCTTCAAATGTTCGAATTTCTCTTTATGTTCATACTGAACTACAAGGCTAATGCCACAAAAAATTTGTGACAAGTGACCAGAAATAATGTTTCCCATATTAAATATTAGAATTATATGAAACGTATTATGATCAGACTATGTTGCTGCTGGAAGGCTGTTATGATACAAGAGTGGTTGTAAAATTAGGTTTTAGGGAATGCTAGTGTTGGGGAGGGCAAGCTGTGGTGATGAGGGGTTTCTCATTCTTTACCTTGCGAGACTTAGCTTAGTAAAACACCAGAGTATTTCTGTTGACAGCAAAGAATTATATGGCACATTTTGAACCCCATATTGAGAATGAGCTTTGAGAAATTATTTATGGCTGTTTGGATTGTTTTTATTCCACTCAGAAATTGAAATTCAAGAAATATAGCTATTTAAAATATAATGGTTCTACAATGATACATGTAGAAGAAGGAAATCAGCACTTGGAGAGATCTGGGATGACCTGTTATATAAGGGCCTGTGCCCGAAACGTCGAATCTCCTGTTCCCTGGATGCTGCCTGACCTGCTGTGCTGTTCCAGCAATAAAGTTTCAACTTTGATCTCCAGCATCTGCAGACCTCACTTTCTCCTCCCTGACCTGTTATATGGCCAATCTGTGACATACAAAATGATTACAATGTGCCGTGCACATAGAATTTTGATCTCAAAAAAGAGGCTACCAAGTAGCAGTTAGGACAGACATAGTGGCATTATCGCTGGACCTATTAATCCGGAGACCCAGGTAATGTTCTGGGGACCTGAGTTCAAATCCTACTACAACAGATGGTGAAATTTGAATTCAATAAAAATCTGGAATGAAGATGGATGAAGCCATTCAAACATGGACTTCTGGAGAAACATGCATTTTGACATCAATAGTTACGCCTTGATCTCAGGTATTTATGTGGAAGTCAGTTGTCTAATTTTGTATCTGTAAAGGTTAATTAGCTAAAAGGTATATTTTGTTTATAAGTTGTTTGAAATGGTGTCAGTCATGTTAGGATGATCATGTATGTTTTTTTCTTTGTCCTGCATGGACAAAGAAAACTGAGAGTTAATCCATTCTCCTTACCGAAGTGGTACTAAGCTCGAGTTTCCTCTGTCACTGTGCTCAAACAGGATGAAACAATGTCAAATACTAATAACTAAATAACAGGTCATTTCAACCACATATTTCATCTGATCACATGAGCTGTAAATTAAGAGCTGAATATCCCATAAAAGTTTCACGTCAATTATATTATAATAGATGCTTCAGTGTTTGATGTGACAGAAAGAGTTGGTTTGATTTCTAGCACTTCAAATAAAAAAAAAGTTTACAACAATGACAACAGAAATTGCTGGAAAAGCTCAGAAGGTCTGGCAGCATCTGTGGAGAGAAATCAGAGTTAACGTTTCAAGTCCAGTAATTCTTCCTCAGAACTGTTTTTTTTTTAAAATAGTTTGGCTGCTTTGAATGCTTAGTTCATTAATGATACAGGCTATGCTTAGCACTGTACAACTGTACACCCCCACAACCACACACATCACATGTTACAATCTGTATGATGGTAGAAAAACAATGAGGAGGATGCTCACAAATATCCTCATGCTCAAATGATGGGCAGTACCAACCATTCCTCCATCCGTGCTAATATATTACCCCCCAAATCTATGAGCTTTTTATTATTAAAATGTGTAGGCATCTTACCAAATGTCTTCTTGAAATCCCATACCTACTGGGTCCCCTTTATCTACCCTGCTAATTACATCCTTAAAAACATTGTAACAAATTTGTTAAACATAATTTTTCTTCTATGAAGTTATTCTGACTTTGTCTGATCATACAATTAATTTCTAAGTGTAGCGTTAAGATTTTCTTCTTAATAGATTTCAGCATGCCCCCAAAGACTGGTGTCAAGTAACTGGACTGTTGTCCCCAGTTTTCTCTCTCGCATTCTTTCTTAAATAGTGATGTGACATTTGCTCACAATCAATATGCTGTGACCATCCTACAATCTTGGAAAATTTTAACTAGTTGCATCCATTATTTCTGCAACTACCTGTTAGAACCACAGGAAGCAGGATTCCCCAGAAGAACTTGTTGGCTCATATCTCTTAGATTTCTCTAATTTTTTTTCCCGATCATGGTTAATTATTTTAATTTTGTCTGTTCCTGGTGCCTAATTTGCGTCTTCTTCTGGTGAAGGCAGTCAAAAAATATTTATTCAATGCTTCTGCTGTTTCCTCCTTTCCCACAAAAGCCTCAGTCTTTGAAGGGATCAATGCTTTCTATACAGTACTTATAAACCATGCTACAATCTGTTTTTACATTCCTATCATGTTCTTAAAAAGGCTTGGTATCAAGTTGTCACCCTGTTGTTCCTAAGTACCTCCCAATCCTCAAGCTTTCTCTCATTCTTTGTAACATTGCAAGCCTTCTCATTTATTCTAATACCATTGTTAATTTCTCCACTAGCCACAGATGGATCTTTTTCATGAATTCTTTTAAAAATGGAACATATTTTTGCTGGAAGTCTTGAATCAGTTCTTTAAATGCTTTTTACTGTTTATTTATCACCATACCTTTTTATCTATTTACCCAGAAGAAATCTTTGTAATCTTAGTTTAACTTGAAGACACATTTTTTTAGACTCGAGTACCTCCCTCTTAAACTTAATTAACTGGGGTATGATCACTTGTTCCCCAAGATGATTTTTTAATGAGGTTATTAATTAACCCTGTCTCATTGTACAATATTCATTCTAGAGTAGCTTCAATGCTAGTTGATTCTGTAATGTGTTGTTCTAGAAATGGTCAAGAAAGCATTCTACAAACTTATCTTCCAGATAACCATTGCCAGTTTGAGTCACCCAATTTATGTAATGATTAATGTTCCTCACAATTTTTAATTTCTTGCTTAAATCTCTGTCCAGTAGTAGGTTTATCACCAAGGGGCCGATAAACTAATTCCGCTTCATCTGGAGATTTCTCCCAAAGGAATTTCTTGGCGAATACTTGTTGGACCATGGCCAAGTGGGTTAAGTAACAATGCACGCTCCACATCTGTTTCAACTGGAATGTGGATTGTATCCTGTGCTCTTGGCATTAATCTGATTCACACGTTAGCTGTGTAACCAACTGAGATAACTGGTTCCCCATAAACTGCTCTCACCAGCGTTTTCTGAGCTTTTCATTCCAAATTTCTCCCAATACTGACTCAATTTCCTGACTTTTAGAGCAAGGATTATACAGCATGGGTTTTAATGGTTTGGCATGAGAAGTTAAATTGCACCCCAAACATTACAAAATGATTCACCAGGACACAAATCTCAGTGCAATTTAAGTAGAACTCATCCCAACAGAACAGCTAACACTTGTTCATGAATCAAAACCCCTTCTTCCCATACCACTGTTTGAACCCAGTTCCTCAAACTTCCTTTAAAGTACCTCACTCTTAGTTCTACCGATGTCACTGGTGCCTTCATGGACCACTACAACTGGATCTTCTCTCTTCCCCCTGAGCTCTCCTCCATTGATTACAAGATATTCCAAAACTTTGGCACCAGGCATTTAACACTGCCTTCATAACTCTTGTTGTGTTCGCAGAGAACAGTTTCCATTCCACTGACCATCGTATCCCTAACCAAAATCACATTTTCTTTTACATCCCCCCATATGAATGGTGTCCAGCACCATGATGTTGTGGTCAGTTTGCACATCTTCCTTGATCTCATCCAGATAGGTTGCAGAGGCTCTTCCATCATCACATCCTGGATCCTGACACATGCCTGATACACAGTCAAGCCTTCCTGTCTCTCAGGTAGGACACCCTAAAAGTTGTCACTGCTTGGTAGCACAAAACGTCCAGACAACTCTTTCCCCCTCCTGATGTTGTGCAATATTTATAATTTCAACCCTAATTCGAGGATGAGAGTGGCTCAGTGGTTAGCATTGCTGCCTCACAGCGCCAGGAATTTGAGTTCGATTCCAGCCTTAGGTGACTATGTGGAGTTTGCATGTTCTCATGTCTGCATAGGTTTCTGCTGGTGCACTGGTTTCCTCACACAGTCCAAGGGTATGCTGGTTTGTGGATTGGCCTGGTAAGTGTGTGGTTACAGCAATAGGGTGAGATGCTCTTTAGAGGGTTGGTGTAAATATATTGGGCCAGATGACCTCTATCTACACCATAGGGATTCTAACTCTGAGCTGCAGAAACCAGGGTCAAAATAACATTGCTCCCGAGAGCTCATCTTGAGGCCTACATTTTCATTTTCAAGGTTTCTTTTTCCTTCTCATTAATGCACTCATTACATGTGATCACATAGTAACCAAACCTTGTGTATGTGTGGTAGTATGGGGTAGTTAGACTCTCACAGAAGCAGAATTAATCTATATTCTCAAACATTATTACCACTCCATTAAACATAAAGGCACCATGTACAAGGAAAGCATGAACTAATTAGAAACAATAGTATTTAAATTGGCACAAGACAATAGAAATGTTAGCAACAGAAGTTTTTTTTAACAAATTAAGTGACAGATTTCAATAAACAAACAGCAAATATCCTATTCACATCTTCCACAGACGAGTGAGATCACAGATTTCATTCACGCGTACACAAAGCTGAAAGAGTTTAAACAAGCAGGTACTGAATGTAAACAACAAAACTTAAACTAACCTGCACTGCCCTCTGACATTTTGTTGATTTTGAAGCTCCAAGTTCCACCTTTGGAGACCTTCTCCCGCTCCTGACAAGTTCTCTGCTGCACTTGACGTGTTCTCACTGACTTTCAAAACACTTGTGCTCCTCTCCCCTGATGTGCTCACGGCCCTCTCCCCTGCTCCGCCCGCGCCCCTCTTCCTTGACCTGCCTCCACCCTTCCCTCCTGACCCGCTCTCTTAGCTCCTGATTGTATCTGTGCATACTGCAGGCATTTTGGAACTCTCAGGTCATGCCAAAGGAACTCTCAGGTCATGAGCACAATTCTTTGGAGCAAATTTTTAAATTAATTTCCTCCAGCAGTATGACTCAGTTTGGATCTTAATTTTGAGAGCTTATCATAAACACCATTGCAATTAAACTGACTCGGCGAAGCTTTCAAATTAGGCGATTAAACAAAATGGATGAGATTGAATTGGTCACCTGTTATATAACTGTAAACCATTTATAAAGCACTCTTTTCATTTAATCAGTTATCACAATATACTGCAGAATGTAATATAACATCAACTTTTAGGTTAACCAAACTTTAATATATACTATTACATAATCTACCTCTGATTAGCTATTTTTCCTTAGAAGTACCTTGCTGAATGGGAATTTTAGCCTAGGTGTCTGCATAAATCTACTCTTCTTCACTTCCAATTTGTTACTGCCTTTCAACTGATGCCAGGGAGAAATACCATATTGTCAACCATTTTCAAGAAGTAGAGAAAGACTGCTTTAAGACATGAATATTCCCTGTGCTTAAAGCTAACTCTGGAGACACTGATTACAACTGTCTTTAACTATGCCTTTAGAGTCCTATGCTTCAGGACTACTCCTATCAAGCAGGAGGAATAAAAATCACTATTTTAAGGAGGCCTGTACTGTTTCAGTACAAGAGGATGGGCAGCCTCATTAAAACAGCACTAGGATCAGAGAATTATATAGCACAGAAGAGGCTATTTGGCCCATTGAATCTACACTGACAAAACCTACTCTAAGCCAATACTGGGCCCACTTACCAGTACTGGGCTATAGCCTTTAATCTTATGACATTTCAAGTGTGCATCCAAGTATTGTTTTTAAAAGGTAGTGAGATTTCATGCGTCAGCTACTCTCCCAGACAGTGCATCCCAGATGACCACTTTCTAAGAGAAAACATCTTTCCTCAAATCCCATCTGAAATAGTGCCATCTTGCTATTGATCCCTCAACCAAGGGGAAGAGCTGCTTTTTGTAGTCTCAGTCTTAATACTCCAGTCAGGTCCCCTCTCAGCCTCTACTGAGAAAACAACCTAAGCTCATCCAGTGTCTCTTCATAGCTAAGCTGCTCCAACCAAGGCAACATCCTGGTGAATCTCCTCTGCTCGCCCCTCCGTTGAGGTCATGTCCTTTTATAGTGCAGTGATTAGATTAGATTAGATTAGATTCCCTACAGTGTGGAAACAGGCCCTTCGGCCCAACAAGTCCACACCCAAACCCATTTCCCTCTGACTAATGCACCAAACACTACGGGCAATTTAGCATGGCCAATTCACCTGGCCTGCATATCTTTTGGATTGTGGGAGGAAACCAGAGCACCCGGAGGAAACCCACACAGATGTGGGGAGAATGTGCAAACTCCACACACACAGTCACCCAAGGCTGGAATCGAACCTGGGTCCCTGGTGCTGTGAGGCAGCAGTGCTAACCACTGAGCCACGTGCCGCCCAGTGACCAGAACTGCATACAGTACTCCAGCTGCAGCCTAACCAAAGTTTTGTACAGCTCCATCATAACCTCCTTATAATGTAAGCTATGACTGATAAAGGGAAGTGTCTCGAATGCCTTAACTACCCTAATAAACCTGTCCTGCTGCCTTCACAGATTTATGGACAGGCACCCCAAGATCCCCTGTTCCTCTGAGCTTCATAGTGTCCTGCTATTCATTGTGTACTCCCTTGTCTTGTTACTTATTCCAAAATGTATTACTTCACAGTTATCAGGGTTAAAGTCCATCTGCCAATGATCTGCCCATTTGACCGATCCCTATAATCTAAGGCCTCACTGTCAGCCACTTGGCCAATCTTTATATTATCTTCAAAGTTACTTGTCATCACTGAAATGTGCTTCAATATCGTTTATATATACCACAAACAAAAACAGACCCAGCACTGATCCCTGTAGTATGCCATTGGACACTGGCCTCCAATCACATATAACATATGCTCATCAGGTTCCAGTAGTCATTTTTAAACTCCTGACATCTTGTGAAGTTCTCATTGTTTTACAAAGTTGCTATCTATGCCTGATTAACACTGGTTCAATTTGACAATTAGAATCATTGAATCCCTACAGCGTGGAAGCTCATCATTCAGCCCATCGAGTGTGTAGACCCTCCAAAGAGCTTCCACCCTATCCCTGTACACCTGCATTTCCCGTAACTAACCTACCTAGTCTGCACATCCCAGGACACTAAAGGCAATTTAACATGGTCAATGCACCTAACCTACACACCTTTAGACTCTGGGAGGAAACCGTTACCCCGGTGGAAACCCACACAGACACGGGGAGAATGTGCAAACACCACACAGTCACCTGAGGCTGGAGTCAAACCCAAGTTCCTGGCACTAAGAGGCAGCAGTGCTAACCACTGTGCCACAACTAAATTTGAAACATTTATTACATTTTTTTTACAAATAAGAAACAAGATATTGTCACTATGGGCCTAGAATTTAATCAGATTCTGGATCAGTGGTGCTGGAAGAGCACAGCAGTTCAGGCAGCATCCGAGGAGCTTCGAAATCGATGTTTCGGGCAAAAGCCCTTCATCAGGAATAAAGGCACCCCTTTCCACCTTCCGCAAAGACTGTTCCCTCCGTGACTACCTGGTCAGGTCCACGCTCCCCTACGACCCACCCTCCCATCCTGGCACTTTCCCCTGCCACCGCAGGAACTGTAAAACCTGTGCCCACACCTCCTCCCTCACCTCTATCCAAGGCCCTAAAGAAGCCTTCCACATCCATCAAAGTTTTACCTGCACATCCACCAATATCATTTATTGTATCCGCTGCTCCCGATGCAGTCTCCTCTACATTGGGGAGACTGGGCGCCTCCTAGCAGAGCGCTTTAGGGAACATCTCCGAGACACCCGCACCAATCAACCACACTGCCCCATGGCCCAACATTTCAACTCCCCCTCCCACTCTGCCACGGACATGGAGGTCCTGGGCCTCCTTCACCGCCGCTCCCTCACCACCAGACGCCTGGAGGAAGAATGCCTCATCTTCCGCCTCGGAACACTTCAACCCCAGGGCATCAATGTGGACTTCAACAGCTTCCTCATTTCCCCTTCCCCCCACTTCATCCTAGTTTCAAACTTCCAGCTCAACACTGTCCCCATGACTTGTCCGGACTTGTCCGACCTGCCTAGCTCCTTTTCCACCTATCCACTCCACCCTCTCCTCCCTGACCTATCACCTTCATCTCGTCCCCCACTCACCCATTGTACTCTATGCTACTTTCTCCCCACCCCCACCCTCCCCTAGCTTATCTCTCCACACTTCAGGCTCTCTGCCTTTATTCCTGATGAAGGGCTTTTGCCCGAAACCTCGATTTCGAAGCTCCTCGGGTGCTGCCTGAATTGCTGTGCTCTTCCAGCACCACTATTCCAGAATCTGGTTTCCAGCATCTGCAGTTATTGTTTTTACCTCTAGAATTTAATCAGACCGTTTCCATTTTTAAGTCATTTAAACTATTGTGTTCGAGTCCAATATAGTGAATCCACATGCACACTAATCCTACCACACTGGATTGGACTGCACAGCTGGCATCCTGACCATCCAACAGAAATTCAAAAAACTCATTCTAATCTTGAATTGAGATTTACCAAAGCTGAACACAGGACCTTCATGAAATTGGTTTCCCCTAACAGCTGACTTGTCATGTGATGTGTTGTTGGGTGAGTCCAATATTCAGAACTCTCTTGGGAATGCTTTTACTGGGCTCATCTGTTCCACTGTTGCTCAGTTAGTTGCAGCATTGTACCGCAGGGAGCATTGTTGAGTTCCCTACAATGTTCCATGTATGAGTTCTGGGTTTCTGGGAACAATATATTACTGGAGCTGAACTACTTCAGAACTAGCTTATTCCAGTCACTGAGTGGTCCAATAAGTCTGCCTTTGGGGTTGATGGATGAGGCAACAGAGAAGACAAGAGTCGAGTGAAGCAGCTGACAGAAGGGTAGCTTTACGCAAACCTCCAGAGAGCACTTCTCATTCCTCAGTTTTGAAATATAATTCACGAGATACCTGACACAATAGGATTGTCAGAAAAGGGCAGGAGAGTATTGCACTTAGTTGTCAAAGTCATCATGGCCTTTAATTTTTACATAACAGGGTCATTCCAAGCTGCAAACTAACATATAAAATAGAAGCAGACGTAAACCAATTGCAACTGGTGATATGAGGGGGTACACTGCAGTTTGCTACATTTAACTGTATCACAAGGGGACCAAGGCTTGATACATCAGGCAGAATACAATCATCACATTCCCCATGGAAGAAATGTAAAACAGAATGAGACAGGGCTCGGCTTTGTCTGAACCACAGGCTTTTCCTGGGCCCAAGGTTCTGAAAGTTTGCACTGATATTGTTCCCTTGCACCCTTGTACCAGTCTGAATTCTAGATCAACGGGAAGGGATACCACTCCTGCACGTACAGCATGTTTGCAGCCACAGGCTAACATTTAGTATAGATGATGTAAGCCAGGGAACTATAGACTGGTAAGCCTGACCTTGGTGGTGGGCAAATTGTTGGAGGGAATCCTGAGGGACAGGATGTACATGTATTTGGAAAGGCAGGGACTGATTCGGGATAGTCAACATGGCTTTGTGCTTGGGAAATCATGTCTCACAAACTTGATTGAGTTTTTTGAAGAAGTAACAAAGAAGATTGATGAGAGCAGAGCAGTAGATGTGATCTATATGGACTTCAGTAAGGCGTTCAACAAGGTTCCCCATGGGAGACTGATTAGCAAGGTTAGATCCCATGGAATACAGGAGAACTCGCCATTGAATACAGAGCTGGCTGAAAGGTAGAAGACAGAGGGTGGTGGTAGAGGGTTGTTTTTCGGACTGGGGGCCTGTGACCAGTGGAGTTATACAAGGATCAGTGCTGGGCCCTCTACTTTTTGTCATTTACATAAATGATTTGGATGCAAGCATAAGAGGTACAGTTAGTAAGTTTGCAGATGACACCAAAATTGGAGGTGTGGTGGACAGCGAAGGGGGTTACCTCAGATTACAACAGAATCTGGACCAGATGGGCCAATGGGCTGAGAAGAGGCAGATGGAGTTTAATTCAGATAAATGCGAGGTGCTGCATTTTGGGAAAGCAAATCTTAGCAGGACTTATACACTTAATGGTAAGGTCCTAGGGAGTGTTGCTGGACAAAGAGACCTTGGAGTGCAGGTTCATAGCTCCTTGAAAGTGGAGTCGTAGGTAGATAGGATAGTGAAGAAGGCGTTTGGTATGCTTTCCTTTATTGGTCAGAGTATTGAGTACAGGAGTTGGGAGGTCATGTTGTGGCTGTACAGGACTTTGGTTAGGCCACTGTTGGAATCTTGCATGCAATTCTGGTCTCCTTCCTATCGGAAAGATGTTGTGAAACTTGAAAGGGTTCAGAAAAGATTTACAAGGATGTTGCCAGGATTGGAGGATCTGAGCTACAGGGAGAGGCTGAACAGGCTGGGGCTGTTTTCTCTGGAGCGTCGGAGGCTGAGGGGTGACCTTATAGGGGTTTACAAAATTATGAGGGCATGGATAGGGTAAATAGGCAAAGTATTTTCCCTCAGGTCGGGGAGTCCAGAAGTAGAGGGCATAGGTTTAGGGTGAGAGGGGAAAGATATAAAAGAAACCTAAGGGACAATCTTTTCACGCAGAGGGTGGTACGTGTATGGAATGAGCTGCCAGAGGATGTGGTGGAGGCTGGTACAATTGCAACATTTAAAAGGCATTTGGATGGGTATATGAATAGGAAGGGTTTGGAGGGATATGATCCGGATGCTGGCAGGTGGGACTAGATTGGGTTGGGATATCTGGTCGGCATGGACGGGTTGGACCGAAGGGTCTGTTTCCATGCTGTACATCTCTATGACTCTATGTTGCCTTGGTGTTCCTTGTCCCTGATCCGGATCAGAAAATGGGTAAAATTCAAAGTATAAACTCAACAAGTTCCAGCTCCCTATCACATTGTTTGAAACTAAAACCTAGACTTGATTGATATTCAGACTGTCCCAGTGTTTAGTAGGGTTGTTATCAGGAGTATTGGGCAACAGTAGAACATTCTATTGTGAATGGAGAAATGGAGCGTTCTGTCGTAAAATGACAAACCTCATCCTCCTGAAGCAAACTTTGTGGTCAAAGATCAACATTGCAAATTGCCTCTGACAAATCTATAGTCCAGGCAATTCTGTTTTTGCGCTCCCGTATGAAAGCACGTAGTCATTGAGAACTGAACACATTACAAGAATAAAGTAGCATTGTCAATAGCTCAACAATTTATAATTATAAAGTAAATTTAATGCAGTGGAAAATCCACAGCTACTTTATAGAAGCATTATGAAACATGATCTGACATTACCGTATAAGTGGATATTAGATTAGATGACCAAAAACTTGGTTTTAAGGAGTGTTTTAAAAGAAAGAGAAGAGGTAGAAAGGGAAGTGGTATAGTGGGCAAATAAGGTGCAATTATAATTCCGAATGCTCACTTCAGAAGCAGGGAAGGGCAGATATCTGAGGTGGTCACGAAGCTGATGGAAGTAACAGAGACAGGGAATGGTGAGGACATGGAGGGATCCGAAAAAATGGATGAAGATTTTAAAAGTGACTCAGCGTGACTAGGATTGACGAATACAGGTCAGCAAATACAGGATGATAGGTGAACTGGATTTGGAACAAGTCAAGACACGCGTGGCGGTGTTTAGATTGACCTCAAGACCGCAGAAGGTAGAAAGTCATGTGCCAACAAAGGGTCCATTGAATTAGTTACCTCTAGTGGTAACAAAATCTTTACCAACAGATCACCCAAGACAGGATGAAGTTGCGTGATGTTAAGAAAGTAGAAACTGTAACCTTAGGGAAGGTGCAACATGTGGTCCAAAACTCACCTTGGGGTCAATTACAGTCTCAGAATTGTGAACAGACTGCTTTAACTGACTGCTGTCAGGGAAAGGACTGGAGTACATAGCAAGGAAGCAGGGATTGGTATGAGTATTAAAAACAATGATTTCAGTATTTCCAAAATCAATTGCAGGAAGTTTGTGATCACCCAGTATTATAGTCAGATAAACATTTTACAACTTTATCTGACAGTGGAAGAGTCAAAAAAAGTGAAGGTGAGGTAAAGCTGGGTGTAGTCATATCCTGCAAAACTAACTACTTCCAAATTAAGGCTTCAAGTGGCTGATTTTGGATGAGAAGTAGGAGCCTGGGATAGATCCTTGTGGATACCAGCGTCAATAGTGATAGAAGTGGAAGAGAAGTCATTACAATATATATCGAACAGGAATTCAGAAATTTCACGTGGTTTGTTCCATCAAATGTATCAAAGCCAAATTGAATCAAAACAGGTTATGTGAATCCATGATTTAAAAACAATCAAGTACAGCAAGGTCAGATCAAAATAATTGACACATCAGCTATAGTCAAAACTGATCTATTTTTAGAATCAGCTGCATTTGTTCATTAATTGGTTGTTTTGGTTATTTTAAATGGAATCATCAGCTTTTCAACAGTCAGCACTAATGATGAGAGCAACCATTTCCAGTGCTGATGCTGCCACAGCTTGAAGTCAGCCATGGATAATTTTTTTTGAAGGTCTTACAGTGCTGAATAGCATCTCTTCGCTTGACATAGTGCTGTTGCAGCACTGTAGAAAATGTCTCTTTAAGTATGAAAATGATTTTCATGTGTGTAAGTATTTATTGAAATTGTTATCCCTTGAGCTCTAAAGAGAATCTTTTTGTGATAGATACAAATTTCTATCCAATTATGTGCCCTTCCACAGTTATTGAAATGTGTAATGTACCATTACAGCTGGGGTTGATGTAGATCGCAATCTGACAATCTACTTCAACTGTGCAACAATGGTGTACAACAATTTGGGGATTGAGAGCAACTGGCATTCTCAGATATTGTAAGAGTGTTTTCAGTATTTGTAGCTTTCTTAAATTTAGGAAGGTGTGACATTTTCTTTTTAAATACCAGATTTTGTTTTTTACATACGAAGACAATCTTTTTACAAAAGGACAGACAAGTACAGTACATACAAGTAGACCATATGTCCACAGAACTTGGCAAAACTGATTTGATTATCTAAGCAGGACAGAATTTACATGGTTCTTCGTTTTAACCAATCTTGAATAATCTATTAGGCCACTTTGATTGAAAGTAAATTCATTCTGAAAATGAGAAGTTGCTGAAGAATTATTGTCATAAAACTATTTATGGATGAAATAGGTTCTGTATTGTCTCCTGTTAATTCCAATTTGGATCCTCATAACTGAAAACACATATCCAGAGAAGGCCACTGACATTGCTCCCTAAGTGCAGAGCTCTGTCTCTTTATCTTCCTTTTGAGCTCAAAGGATGACATTTAAATGATTTTGTACAAAGCTCTGAGTGAAGTAAGAAATCTGGATTAATTTTATTTGGACAATGCGGTTATATATTGATGATAATGGTTTGACCGCATGTCATTTCCTCACTTACCACTATAGATATTCGTACACGTTTCGACTTTCTGAACTCTGACAATGCCTGATTCTTTGATAGAAACATAGGATAATGTAGGTTATACATCTTATTTGTCATTATCAAGGTAGAAGCCCTACATTTGCTTCAAAGTTGATAAATATTGGTCAGTCAAAGATGCTTTCTTTTTTAACAGTTGAATTTTCCAAAGGTCTATTTCCCCTTAACCCTTTTCAGAGTGTCCCCCCAAAAGGCTGTACTTTCCTGAACTTCTCACGCCACTGAAAGCTAAGTCAGAATAAGACAGCATGTCACAATAGCGTCTTTTAGCCTTTCTGCCACAATTTATGTAAGATGACAGATATAGTACAAATATAGCAACACAGAACATATATTATATAATATAAACACAGCACATTGCATGAGGAGGAGTGAGGTTAGTTTTTAACTTGTCATTCAATAACTGCAGTCACAGAATAGAAAGCAGCATGAATTTATCAAGGCAGTACATTAATTCACAGTATTTTCAGCACTTCCTAAATTTTCAAATCAGGGGAAAATTTAAAGCAAAATCAAATGAATTCACATCTATTCATTAGAAATTTGTTAAACTATGATTTTAACAAGTCAACATTTTTGTAGTAGCCTTCCTACTCTGGTAACTTGTATTGTTTTATATGTAGATAATTAAAATCGGTGACTGCTTAATTGCAAAATAGAGTAATTAGAACAGAAATTGGTTCTCTTTTGTGTCTGTATTTTGAGCACAGACTAATTATTATCCTTTTCTCATATTGAAGAGGCACTACTGGTTTTACAAAACTAATATGACCAAGAAAGAGATAGAATTAAACCCATGTGGATGTATCTTTTCCATCTCCTATCGAATAAATTACATCATTAATTTTCAGTATGATGAAGAGATCATTCCCAAAAGCTTCACAAGATATTACACAATACTATGCAACTATCTGACTTAGCTTTCATTACCAGCAACATGACTAATTAACTCTCCACCGATTAAAGCACCATGGTTCGTTGGCATGGCAGATAAACTAGCTTATCTTAAATGTTAAATATTTTAAATATATATTTAATAAATAGTTAGGAGAGATTATATATGCTATAATGCATTAATTATCCACAAAGCAGTTCATAACTCCAGTGTACCAAAGAGATACTAACTACTGGTTAAATGTTCTTGTCATCCTACTTTTCATTTGATATTTATTATGTACAGAGATGTACTGGAGAAGGTGCAGTAACATTTTGCTGCAGTTCTGTTGAAAATTAATTAAGCAAATGTAATTGTTTGCTTGAGTTACATCAATGCTAATCTATAAACTGCAATTAACATTTATTATATTTGAGCATAGATTCAAATTATCAAACAAGCTAGAGGACTTGACCATGAACTGGAAAAGTTGATAGCAAGAATCTCTTCATGTATTACCAAATCCTGTTAAATAGGAGGGAACACACTCGCAAAACTTCTGGCAAAGCTTACTTCAAGAAATAAGGCACAAGGATTTGCTTAAAGCTCATTTTATCCTGGAAACTGTTTTCTTTGCTGGAGGGAAAGATACAATCCTTTCCAAAAAAGATTGATAGATGAAGCCTACTCTTTAATGCCTGCAGAGACGTATATGTGCTTTGAATAGTTAGCACAACTAGCAGAATTTAATATGGAGCAGAGATGATGATGATGATGGAGACACCTACCTCTCCTGGTTCATCCGTTGGGTTCACACAGAACAGGCTTTTCAGTGCAATTCCTGTTTGATCTAGAGGACCTGAAGAAAATAAATTCACATTTATTAAAAATTCCATTATGACAATTGAAATGAATGACCGCATTTTTAAAACCTGCATCTGTCTATATTAGCATGGGAAGCCAGCAAGTAAATCAATTCCCCCATTTTAAATGGTTCACTCATTTCCTCCAACCCACACTCTTAACAATAAATTGATTCATGCAGGGTAAGTATATTCATGTATTGTCAGTCTATACAACGACAACAGAGTATCATTATTAGATTAAAGGTTATGTTGAAACAAAACAGGAAATGTAATTATTTTGTATTTTACAGTTGAACCATCAGATTTCAATGACCTCTGCGGTAGTATTACTTAACACTGCTATAGATAGCTTTAGTTTACAATTAAGGTTGATGAACTGAACTCAGCAGAATTAAAACTGAGTGTACGTGCTCTTAAACAATGTCTAAAAGTAGCTACCTCAGAAAGCTACAATGATGGATGGTAACCATAAGCAACTTAAACAGAGCCATTTCCTACAGAATGATTAAAGGTGTGAATCAGTGTTCTCAGCAGCATCTCCTACACTGATTTGATAACTCATTCAGACATTTAATTATTCCTTTTCAAGGTGAATCTCTGCCTGGGAAGTCCAAGATGTTTATATGATAAAATATTGTACTAATTTCACAAAAGGAACCTTTTAAAACCATTGTGCAAATAAATTTTACACAATAAATCATCTTGACACTTTCCAAAATAAGGTTTAATGTTCACCTTTAAATGCAAACTTTGTTTGAGATGTCTACCTCCAAATCAGAAAATTTAACCTGTGGGGGAAAAAGATCAGGAAGGGCAAATGATGTTGCAAAAACATAACATGAACATTTATAAATGTAATTTTAGTTGAGGGAGGTATTGATTTGATGATATACATTGGATGGCTTTGAGCAAAGCTACCATGTACTGGTGGAGTATTTTGCAAATATTTTCATGAGACAACAGTATGCTGCAAATGTAACAAAAAACAAGGAAGCAGTAGCATTCTTGGATGGGATAGAAGTAGATAAAGAGGAAGTAGTTGAGAGGTTGGTCGTCTTCAGAGAGTAGAGACATTATCTCTACTGGGTTGCATCCGACATTACGAAGAGAAGCAAAAATGATGTTGTAGACCTTCTGAATATAATTTGACAAACGTCCTTGGAAAATGGGTTTTACCAGTGGATTGCAAATGTTTAGCTCAGCAACTAAGGGCCACTTTGCCTAACATTAATGTTTGGGACAATTTTACAAATATCGCCATAATCCCTCATATGTTTCATGCCAAATTATTCCCTATAAAATCTCACTCAGCATGCATCATGGATAGACCTGCAGACCTCAAAGGATACAGACCACTTGGAGCTGTCAATCAAACTGCAAAATGGCGAGGACACTACTGTACTAACAAATGGATAGATAAATGTGAGGTGTTGCATTTTGGTAAGACAACCCAGGGCAGGACTTACACAGTTATGGTAGAGCTTTGGGGAGTGTACAAAGAGACCTACGGGTACAGGTGCATAGTTCCTTGAAAGTTGAGTTGCAGGTATACTGGGTAGTGATGGCAACATTTGTTGTACCTTTATTGGTCAGTGCATTGAGTATAGGAGTTGGGAGATCATGTTGCAGCTGCACAGGACATTGGTGATGCCACGTTTAGAATAGGAAGGATATTGTTAAACTTGAAAAAAGTTCAGAAAAAATTTACAAGGATGTTGTTGGGATTGGGGGTTGTGAACTGCAGGGAGAAGCTAAATAAGGTGATTTAAGGTGAGTGGGAAAGATTTAAAAGGCTCCTGAGGAGTAACTTTTTCACACAGAGGGTGGTACATGTATGGAATGAGCTGACAGTTTGGAAGTGGTGGAGGAGTGTACAATTACAACATTTAAAGGCACCTGGATAGGTATATGAATTGGAAGGGTTTGCAGGGATATGGGCCATATGCTGACAAATGGTTAGGATATCTGGTCGGCGTGGAGTAGTTGGACTGAAGGGTTTGTTTCCATGCTGTATAACTCTTTGATTCTATGATGGACAAAATGATGTTCTTCCTTGCTATATTATTTGATGATTCCATATCAGATAAAAAAAGGCCAAAAAATGACAAGTGATATGATTCAAATTAAAAAACAGATTAACAGTAATCTTTTAAATAATAATTGTTTAATTTGGTTTTCCGAAACTTTCTATGTCCCACAAAGCTTAAGGGTCACAATTCAAGCTGCATTCCTGGTCATCCAGAACCCAGAGTTGAGACCGAATGAATGTAACTCATCAGATTCCCTTCAGTGTTGACATCTCTTCTTGCTCCCACTAAAAGCACAGATCTTCAAAAGGAACCATTAAATGTAACTCCGGATATCAAACTATCTGATTTCAGTTATCTCCCTTGTGTATTTTTGACAGAGCATACTGCTTTGCCTGCATCCTTTGACCCAGAAAGAGAAATCTCAACAATCCTCGTCAAGTCATTCCAAGAAAGAAATGCTTTCCTTATTAAAATGTCAATGCATGGATCCAACACATGCGGAAAACAGAGCAAACTACATTTCTCTCACCAACCACCCCACAGTCCGCACACACACAGGTGTCCTGGATGATAAGGTATCGAAAAAGTATTGGTAAAGTTAAAACTCTGGACTGAATAATCTCGCTAGTTTAGGTCTTCAAACATAAGTGAAAGAAATGAACTTAACTTCATTAACCTTTCCACAGATGTTGCGTGACTCTTGGACTGGAGTGGCCCAGAATTTGATAACAGCAATTGAAATTTCTGCTAGGGCTGACTGGTTTTCCAAGAGTAATGCTGCTGGATTAGATGAAGGTCAAGGCAAAGAATCATCCTTGCTCTATACTATCACAGAGAATGTATAAGAATCAGCATGTCCAACTGTGACTGGCACATTGGAAAATTTGCCCTGCAGTACTTCCTTACTTTGCAGCATATGAGATAACCACATTATTGTGGAGCTTCTTTGAAAGCCGCTGAATAAAGGAAAATTAAAATCTTAAACTGCAAAGCAAATATCATCTTCATCCTTTATCTGTCGTTCCTACTTAACAGCACAAAAACAAGAAAAGGAGATCTTTCCTTTTTCCTTTCTCTACTAAGATGTTATTGTGACAGAAAAGTAGTTTTGTACTTTTCTACAACAGTATAATAATTGTAACAACTAAAAATAACAACAGTACATTCTATCCTTGCTGCTCTAACAGACTTGTAACTTTAAGTATTTACATACAGTAATCTAACAATAAAGGGGGTTGGTTTGTTCAGTTGGCTGGATAGCAGGTTTGCAATTCAGAGTGACACAAACAGCTGGGCTCAATTCCTGCACCAGCTAAGGTCACCATGAAGATCCTGCCTCTGACCTCACCCTATGCCTGAAGTGTGGTGATCCTGAGTTAAATTCACCAACAGTTGCCACTCCCTAATGAGAGAGAGTGCAACCCCATTGTCCTCTGGGATTATGGCAATGGTATTTACTTCATTTGACAATATAATAATTTTAGAACTAGCTAGAGAAATCATTAAAATTTGGCTCTTATCTCAAACCTTTACTGATTTTATTTCAAACATCCAGTATCTGCAATATTTTAGTTTTATTTTATTGTTAAATAGAGAATATTGGTTTAAATCTTAATAGGTTTCTTTATCATTCACTCTTACCTTTCAATGAATGCTAAAACCAATTTAACAAAAAATTTGTACAGACATAAACACAGAAAATGCTGGAAATATTCAGCAAGTCTGGGAGCTTCGATGAAGAGAGGAAGACAGTTAATGCTTCAATTCGATTACCTTCCATCTGAACTATTGCAGCCACACACACTTAGCACTTCAGTACTAGGTGGCTTTGTATGTTAGTCTTATCCTGAAATGAAAAATGTTGTAAGCATTCACCAAGTAAAAAAGGTATCCTCAAAGTACAAAAGGGAATATTGATTTTTAATTGACATTTATTAATGTGCTTCTTTTCAAATGACTGGGCTAACTAAATGATCTCGCTATGGTGATGGAGCAAAAGCACAATTTTAAAGTTCATTGTTGGCATGGGATGTCAAAATACATGATGATTCAAAGGGATCTGGAGAGCCTCAGCTGTTGAGCTAATGCTGTTTAATGCAAATAAATGAATGTCGTGTACGCAGATACAAATCAAATTAACTATGATTACAAGATGCACGGCTGAACTTTGATGGAGGTTATTCATGAGAAAGATATCAAATTGATTGCAGATCTGTATTTGCAAAAGCAGTCTAATGGTGTCATGTGCCAGGCAAAAGAATAGATCTGCGGTCTGGTTTCCTAGATAGTTAAGAATGCAAAGCCTTAAGGACAGAGTAAAGAGCTCACAAAAAGTGAAAGTAATTATCTTTGCAGAGTGCGATGAAGCAAAACAAATTTTACTTGCATTATTAGAAGGTATGAGCACTGGTTCAAGGATGAAGTTCCAAGATGGCGGCAGCGGCAATGTAGGCAGCAGTTTGGGTCCATTACTCCAGACCCGCTACTTCCTCTGTTCTTTCCTTAGCCTTTTTGTGTTTTCTTTCTCTTTATCTTCTTCTTGGCAGTGGTGGCGGAGATGACACCGTGGAGGAATGTGGCCAAAAAAGGATTCTTGGTGAGATGGTGACTTAGCCTGGCCTGGCAGCAGAGCAAGGGACTCCTAGTTGTGGTATGTCTAGAAGGGGACTCCAGGCATCAGCAAGGCAGTAGCAGTGGAGCCACAGACTCCTGGTTACAGTGGGCCTGGGGTGGGGACTCCTCGTTATCAGCAAGGCAAGTGTGGGTCCAACATGGGACCCAGATTTGGTGAGGTGGGCCCAGTGATGAAGAGAATACACCTGAAGAGTGGTTACTCTGATGTAGGTGTGTCCAGTGCCACAGCGAAGAGGCTGAAGTGCATGTGTTGTTGGTCAGCCTGCTCAGGGCTCAGGGCGGAGGCAGCAGAACAAAGACTGACTCACTTTCAGCTCTATCTTTCTGTTCTTTGTATTCTTAAACTATTCAAAATGGCACCGGATTGTGGTGACAGTTGAAGCTTTTCATTGTATTTTACAATGTTGTTCATTATCCAGTACAAGTAACAATAAATCATCAGTCATTCATTCAAGTATTAACCATGTGTAATAAACATTAAGAGGGAAAACAGAAAACCTTTTCAGTTTTAGATGCTCTACATTCCAAATGCACATGTTAAGAAAAGAACAAAGACAAATGGTGTGACTGATATCTGTTAGGCAAAGTGCAGTCATAATCCCAAATGTAAGGAATATATTTATAATTTTATCATACATCATACACAAAGGAAATCTTCCCATCTGGATTTAAATCAATGCCATTGGCTTGTTTCTGTATTATTTGGACCACTGTTCTATAGAGTGATGGCCACAAACTGCTAAATGTGGACTTGAACTAGACTTTTATATAATAAACTTGAATGATGGGAAGTAATGTAACAAAAAAACTATCAAAATGGGGGAGAAAATATGTATTCCTTCTTGCCATCCTCTACATGAATTTAATTCCAAAGGAAGATTGCTAGGTAGAAAGCTTGGCTAGGTCTGCTGGCCTATGTTCATCCTGGGTGGGGAGAGGAATGTGGTAGTTAAGTTTTGTACAGGAGCGGTACTGAGACCCTGACTGTTGGACTCATGGCCTAACTTGCTGCAAAAATAATGCAGAGCATAAGGCAATAGGTTCAGGAAATCATTTCAAGCAAGATGATGGTGCACTGCAGCATGGAAGGAAGAGGTATTTCTGCATAACAATGTAAAGATTAAATGAATTTTTAATTGCTGCACTGATATGTTCAGCTATTGTGCTCTCATGCAGCTTAACAAGTTAGATCAAACCTTGCCTAGTCCAGTCACTTTTTGCTGTATTTGATGACTTGATGCAAACAATACAAGCATTTGGTTCAGATTTCAAAAGCAAGCTAAAACTACAAGGCAGCATAGCTCAGTTCCCTTAAGAGAAAAATACTAATCTGCTTAACAGGCAACTAGCATTATTAAATGTAAGAGGTGTGCATAGTGGTCTCAACCTTTTAACAACCCCAAGACCTAATAAAGGATCTAGGATTGTATCACTCAGAAAAACAATGAGTTAAATGTAAGTGGAGGAGCCCTGAAAATAAGAAAGGAAGTAAAGTTGAATTATTGGAAGAGAATCTCAATTGTAGGGGAAGAGAGTTAGCTTTAAGAAACCACTAAAGGGATCTCCATTGTGTACATAGTTATTACGTACACGTTAATTTTTTTTTGAAACAGAGGAGAGAATGTTAGGTCTGTATATTGTTTAAAAAGGGAGCAAGGTAAGTTTTCCAATGTAGGAGTACAGATACTTCAAAGCAATCTGCTCAGGTATGTTTTGACATCTCTGGAGCAGGTAGGAGCTGAAGCCAAACTTTCAAGAGTCCTCCAAGAGAAGAACAAGCCTACTGAAATTTAGAGATAGGTTGTAATTGGATCTTCATAAAAGAGGGGACAGAGCAAAGAATGGCAAAGTACTACTGCAAATTTGATGTATTCTTTGGAAGGAGTGGTAAGCTTGATTAGGATGAAAAAAATATGTTCAGTACCTTTATGAGCTTGATTCATTTCAGTCAAAAGAGCCTAACCTAATCAGAGAACAGCAGTACACAGCAACATAAGAAATAGAGCAGGAGTCAGCCATTCAGTTGTTTAAACCTGCCCCACCTTTCAAGATGATGGCTGCTCTGCACCAGGCCTCAACTCTTCTATACCATGCCAGCTTCTCATAGACCTCAACTTACCGATATTTCAAATATCTACTTTTCCCACTTTAAATATTTTGAGCATTTAATCCAGTTACTTCTTAGCTTGTTCCAGAGTTTGTTCTCTCTCTATTCTTAAGTACGTTGTATGTATTAAGAGATTCTTGACATTTGTCTAAAATTTATACATCTCTGGCTTGAATTTTGCTCCCTTGTCTGTTGTAATAGTTTAACGTGCCAGAACATCATAGTTTCCTCAAGCTGTCTTATATACATTCATGTTCTTCTCTTAATTACTCATTTCAAAACTGAAAAACAAGTTTTTTCTCATCATTCAGGTAATTGGGATCACGTTCACTGGCTGGTCATATTGCTCTCTGTTGCACCATGAAATAATTTGTTTTATCTTGATCCATAATAGGATTCAAGAGTATGGGTATCAAGATCCTGATAAATACTCCCTGCCAGTAACACTCATGAATCTCACTATCATCCAGGTCAAAACTTGATTGGTCCCACAATTTGAAACTTGTGAACCCGCTGTCAGTGATGCACAATGGCTGCAATATGTGCCATCTGCAAAGCACACTGCAGCAACTCACCAAAGCTTGATAACACCTCCCACAGTTGAAATTTCCACCCTTGAGAAGGATAAAGGCACAAGGCACAAGAGAACACCATCACTTGCAAGCGTCCCTTCAAATCATATCCTAATTGAAAATATATCATCTTTTTACATTCTTAAAAGCATTATAGCAATATCTTCATCATATGGACTACGGCAATTCACTGCTTCCTTCTGAGGGATAAACAACAATCACTGACCTTGCTAGCAGAGCCCACATCCCATAACTTAAATAAACGTTTTAAAAACCTAATTCAGACGTCATTATAATGGGAAGAAGTTGGCATTACTTTAATGCTATTGAGAGTGTTATTTGGGGATATATATGTATTGACAAACTAAGCTCTGTGCCAATAAACAGGGGAAAATTAAGACTTTGATATGCTTTCAGCTGGGATGAGTTAACATTTCAGATTTGCACAGAAGTGCATTTCACTGTATTACCTTTTAAACAATTTGACATTTAAATTATCTCTCTAAACACATTACAGAATCATCTGGCAGTCACCTAAAATGTTATAGCTGCCTGTACAGCTGCAATATTATGATTTGATTGAACAGCAAATCATCTGAAAATTTATTAAATTTTGTTTGAAAGGTTGTGCAGAATAAGAGCTACATTTACATTAGGTATTACAAAGCAGACAAATCAACTGATAAAATTTGATTTTACATTTTTTGAAGTCCCAAATTTGACATTACAGCAAAGCATTCTGTGGCTGGAAAATTAACATTAACAAAATTTAATTTGAGCAATTATATTATCCGACTTGTTTTCTTCAATATGTTAAGTGATATTGCAGTTGCAAATAAAAGTGGTACCAGAAGAAATTCTGATTTGGTAATCGTAATATGACTTTATATAACAAACCATCCATGCCCAATCATGCATTGCCTATTGTAAGTAGCCCCTTCTGATCCTACATTATTAAGTTTTGTTTCCTAATGTGATTCTGGAAAAGGTAATAGAAGGGCAGCAATGATGAGCCCTTTGGCATGAGATCATTGAGCTATGAAGATAGACAATCATGCTGTGAGTGAATTGATGATGCAGGAAATAAAAGTCCCAAGTAAGCATATGGCAATGCAGAGAAGAGAAGGTGAATTTTATTACACAGTTAAAAGAACGTTCAGTACCATGGAGATACTGGTGATTACTAGCGGATCTGAAATGGAAGAGTGAAATTTAAGCCAACATGCATGTGGAACAATTCAGAGCTTATAACCGCTGATGTAAAGAGATGCATTGGGTAATCTCTCCCTTCATTTAAATTAACATCATTTTTTAGAGTCATAGAGTCGTACAGCACAGAAACATTTTGTTTGACTTTGGCTCTGAATTTAATTATTCTTCAAATTTTCACTCACATCTTACATTTATTTGTTTTTTTTAACATCTCTTTTTATCCCGTGCACTTTTCTCTCTATATCTCTGAGAATGGAAGTTAATATCTGGTACAAGTCCACCAATGCTGATAACTGTAGTACAATTCTTCCTGCATTGCCTCATGTAAAGACTCATTCATGTATACGAGGCAGTCCATCTCCTTGACAATACCAGTTTCCACATAAAAACTTCTGAAATATCTCACTTTATCCCGAAGTTAAAGATTCCCCGCTAAATTGCTGGACAAGACCTTCAACCACATTTGTCCCATTTCCATTTTTTCTTCACATAAATTTTAGGCGCACCCCATCCTTTAATCTATGCTATGGTCTCCACTGTGCTCACTTTCCATCCCGCCAGCCTCTATATTTGCATTCAACAGTTCATTTTCTTGCCATTTCTACCACCTTATAATTTCATAACCTAACATAATTTCATTCTCCAACCTCTGCAGGTCACTTGATTCACTCTAACACTTGTTCCATCTTCTCTGCTTCCTCAGGTACCTTCATAAGTAAGGTGAGGATTAATGCTGCCTGACCTATTGAATATTTCCAGAAATATCTGCTTATGTTGAAGTTAGACAATACCTCTGGCTTTGTCACTGCAAACAGAGACTTAGTGGAGATCTGTTGTAGCTATTTAATGTTGAAGACTTGGAAAGCAAGCAATATCTGAGGTGATTGACTTGGGCAGAAATGGTGTCTGCAAACATAAATCAATAAAGAGAGACAGACAGTTGTCAAACTGTGGAACAGCATTCCTTAGAAATTCCAGGATTTCATACACCTCCATGCCTACTATCTGAAGCTGAACTAAACGATTTGCCATTTCAAACTTCTATTTGAGTCTGAGTTGAGTTACTAATTCTGTATCTTCACTATTGTTTAATCTGTCTACTTCCACATCGCAAAAGACATCTTTCCCAAACTTGCCTCAACCCATTACTGTTGAAACCTTCCTCCACTTATTTTTGTTAACTCTAGCCTCAACAGTTCCAATTCTTTCCAAAGCAGCTTCCCATAATCTTCCACCTGAAAACTTGACATTATCAAAACATTGCTGCTCCTGGCCTAATTGTCCCCCTACACCCCTCACAGTCCATCAGCTGAGAACTCACTGACTACACTGGCCCCAAGTTAGGTAACAACTCCAATTTACATTTCCCATCCTTTTTTTCAAATCTTATATGGTTTCACCCCTCCCTATCTTTAATTGTCTCCAACCCTAAACCCTCTGAGATACATATGCATCTTCATTGCTGTTCAATTTGTGAGCATCCTGATTTTAAGTGTGCCACATGTTACCTGTGTCTGAAGATAGAGTCATAGAAATGTACAGCAAGGAAACTGACCCTTCGGTCCAACTTGTCCATGCTGACCAGATATCCTAAATAACTCTAGTCCCATTTGCCAACATTTGGCCCATATCCCTCTAAATCCTTCCTATTCATATACCTAGGAGAAAGTGAGGACTGAAGATGCTGGAGATCAGAGCTGAAAATGTGTTGCTGGAAAAGCGCAGCCCGAAGGGCTCATGCCCAAAACGTCGATTCTCCTACTCCTTGGATGCTGCCTGACCTGCTGCGCATTTCCAGCAACACATTTTCAGCTCTATTCATATACCTATCCAGGTGCTTTTAAATGTTGTAATTGGACCAGTCTCCATCACTTCCTCTGGCAACTCATTCCATACCTGTACTCCTTTGTGTGAAAAAGTTGCCCCTTTTAAATTCTTTCCCTCTCACCTTAAACCTATGCCCTCTAGTTTTGGACTTCCCTACCCTGGTGAAATGGCTACATATCCTATTCAAGCCCTTCATGATTTTGTAAACCTCTGTAAAATCACCCCTCAGAGAAAAATAGTCCCAATCTAGTCAGCCTCTCCCTACAGCTCAAATCCTCCAAACCTGGCAAATTCCTTGTAATCCTTTTCTGAACAGATGCCTGAACCTTTTTGTTATGAAATTTCTTCCCTAAATTTCGCAGATTCTTTCTGTGTCTGTTCTCCTTTAAAACCATTCTCCCTGACCACGATTTTCATCTTCTCATCAAATATTCTTTATTTGCTGGAGTACTACATTTTGTCTCATAAAGCTCCTATGAACCATGTTTTACTATGCTAAAGGCACCACATAAGTGCAGCTTGGTATATCCCTTTGCAGTCTTCAGTTAAAGCAGGTTTAGAGGGTGTGAACTAGCCATGCAGTCATCAGTCAAGATTTTAAAGTAAAAACCGAAAGAACTGTAAATCCAAAACAAAACCAGAAGCTGCTGGCAAAGCTCAGCAGGTCTGGTAGCCCCTGTAGAGAGTAGTCAGAGTTAATGTTTTGGGTCAAGTGACCCTTCCTCAGAATTTTAAGATTTTAAAGTAATGGATTCTTATCATATTTCAGGATTTCCACTCCTACGTCCACATTTAAAGTAAAAACTTGTCATGCTGTCTTTCAACCATGTTATGGGCGGCACGGTGGCACAGTGGTTAGCACTGCTGCCTCACAGCGCCGGAGACCTGGTTCAATTCCTGCCTCAGGCGACCGACTGTGTGGAGTTTGCACATTCTCCCCGTGTCAGCGTGGGTTTCCTCCGGGTGCTCCGGTTTCCTCCCACAGTCCAAAGATGTGCAGGTCAGGTGAATTGGCCATACTAAATTGCCCGTAGTGTTAGGTAAAGGGGTAAATGTTGAGGAATGGGTGGGTGGCGCTTCGGCGGGTCGGTGTGGACTTGTTGGGCTGAAGGGCCTGTTTCCACACTGTAATGTAATCTAATCTAATCATGTTGCAGTGCTTTAAACTAGGTGTAGAATGTGAATGTATCTCAACACACTTTGTTTAAACAGTTTCTTTTAAAATTGTGCACCTAGGAGTTCTAATAGACAGTGTTGAACAGAAGTATGCATAGATATAATTCTTTTAACACATAGTCTTATTCTGCATTGATGTTCGAGCAGTGGCTTTCAAAATGGCCAAAAACAGGTTAAACATTTTAAGCAGAGTTAAGCTCACAGAAAATGTCTTCCAGGTTGAATATGACATTATTGAACTCAACGTCAAATTTTTGAATGCGACCTAGTTAACTGGTGTACACCAGTGTAATGAATATTTTTGCATAATTTCTCACATGATGTAGAGCATAGCAGTTTGTGTTACTGTAGGTATACACCACCCGAAAGAGCAGACCTTTGGATTTTTCCTGAAGTGCTAAAAAGCTAAGGAACTGTTTCTATGGAAACAGAATGTTCGCTGAGAACTTCTTCGTTTCTACTCACTGTGTGTCATGTTTTATGCTTACCTGTTCCTGATGCAATATCATGAGAACTGCTTGGAACTCGTTTTAATGCTGGTTTCAATGGCTTCTGTGATCCATTTCGAGTTGGAGAAAATGACGACTCCTCAGTACCAACCTTTGTAGAAACAAAATTAGGTGTGTCAGAAATGCATGTATTAATAAGTGATACCTTATTATTGATACCTTATAGATATTGATTCAAAATACTGTTCATTTTCATACATATAGTCACCCAACTGAGAGGTTAACATAGACATAATTTAAATGATACTAACATCACATTGCTAAATTCAAAATGTTACAGTATATTGCAACAACACAGCAAGTGAAACGTATTCAGAACCTAAAACTGTTGAAATATGGTAAATAATGGGAAACATAAATCCAGAAAGCATAACATTTTTTTGTAGGCTGAGTATTTAGCTTGATGATGGTGTCCTCATTGACTAATATTCCAGAGGCCCAGAGTACTGTATGGGGGCAGGTTTTGTAATGGCTAACTACTGAAGCGAGTGCAATCTAAAGACTGTCAAACGTACATAAATGTCCTGCTAAGGACAAGTACATTTTATTTTGAAAGGAGATAAATTGAGAAATCCAGAGTACTTAATAAGACAATAAAGCTACAAGATTCCATAGTTTTGAACAAATAATAATATATTTTACTATAATTTTTCTGCTTTGAGCTACAAACTGAAGTGGCGTTGAACACTTCTCTACAGTTAAGATACCAAGAGAGTTTTGAAAAATTCAAGTAGTGCCCAGTTTTAGCAGCATAACACAATGTTCTTGTTGCAGCAGTGAGACTGATACATTGAGTCAGAGTGGCACCAGGAATTTTGGATATTAAACAAAGTATACCTGACAACAGATTGATCGAAAAACAGTTTACCACAGATTTATTAATGCAGTACAACCAGAGACATCAAGAGCCTATGACGATAAGACATCTCTCTCACGTGGGTGAAAAGACAACCAAACCAAAATGTTTAAAAGGAAGAATTCTAACAAGACAAAACATAGGTCCACTGGATCAACTTTCGAATCAAAGAATGACCATCACTTTATAGAAAACAACATGTGATAATTGCTGAAAATAAAAGGAACGGAGATAATCGGGGCGGGGCATGGTGGCTCAGTGGTTAGCACTGCTGCCTCACAGACCAGGGATCCAGGTTCAATTCCAGCCTTGGAATGTGAAATTTGCACATTCTCCCCGTGTCTGCGTGGGTTTCCTCCGGGTGCTCTGGTTTCCTCCCATAGTCCAAAGATGTGCAGGTCAGGTGAATTGGCCATTCTAACTTGCCCATAGTGTTAGGTGCATTAGTCAGGAGGAAATGGGTGTGGGTGGGTTACTCTTCGGAGGGTCGGTGTGGACTTGTTGGGCCGAAGGGTCTGTTTCCACACCGTAGGGAATCTAATCTCAGTGTATTTTTAACTTATTGTGGTTTGAACTTTTGATCTTCAGAATTCAGTTCCATGCTGATAGTTTTTCCAATCATAATGTGTATGTAATACGTCTGTCTTTTATGTGTCTTATTGGTGAGTAAGTATGTGTGTGCATTTGGGTTTTTAAATGATGTATAGTTTAAAGCACACAGTAGTAGATCAGTGATCCTTTCTTTTCTCTGGCATTTGAGAAAGCGAAGTGTACAGTAAATTGCTTTTTCCCTGGATAGCAGTTAGTGAGACAAATTGGTCACCTTGATGGTCTATACTTACATTTTATCTACTTTGTGATGGCTTGTGGAACAGTGCTGCATGATTATCACCACATATCAAATATCAAATGCAATCAAGACCGATTGCTCAGATTTTTCAGCAACTTCCCAGATGCTAATTGGCATAGTGGGCCATTAAATCAAAGAATTCTTCCCTTCCTAAATGGTGGTGGTTAGCACTGTTGCCTCACAGTACCAGGGACCTGGGTTTGACTCCACCCTTAGGTGGCTGTGTGGAGTTTGCATGTTTCTCCCTGTGTCTGCATGGATTTCCTCCCACAGTCCAAAGATGTACAAGTTATGTGGATTGGCCATGCTAAATTACCCACAGTGTAGAGGGATGTGCAGGCTAGATGGATTAGCCATGGGAAATGTAGGGTTATAGGGTGGGGTGTGAGTCTTGGTGGGATGCTCTTTAGAGGGTCAGCATATGCGTGGAGGAAACCCAGGCTGAATGGCCTGCTTCCGCATTATATGGATTCTATGATACATCAGAAGAGCTGGAGGAAATTGGTCAATCTCCCAGGGACTAACTGATCCAGAAACAAACAGTTATTCAAATACTAATCTAAGAACAAACATAGTTGACCAACCAGCCGAGGGCCAACCAGCAAAAGATTTCATTGGGCTTCCTAGACTTATAGTAGAACCCAGGCAGAAGAAAGAATTCAGTGATATTATTTCTATGACATAAGACAGCTTCTTCATTTTATCAACAGAGGAAGTCAGAGACTTGACAGGACTGGTGGAAAAGTTCAATTCCTTGTCTAAAACAGAACAGTCAATTTCAGTGACAAAGAAAGAACTAGGTGAGCAACAATCTTTCAGTAACATGACTGAGTGACTGAAATGCCTCCTTTGCCAATCAAATAATCATAGAGGGCAAAAGATGATATGCAGTCTGATGAATAACTTGAGTGAGATAAGCTGCAATATGAATAAATGTATGCCAGACCAACAACAACAAATTCAGGACATAAACAAGAAAGCTTGGTTTAACCATCCAGCATGTTGCAAAAGAAGAGAATGCCTCTTCAAGTCAGAATAATATTGTTTGGTTCAGAAATCTAGGCTACTACAAGGAAGACAGTATTTGTTTCAACACAGTTGTTTAACGGATGGTTGCACAATTATAAAGTTCTCCAGATGCTGTTATGGAGCAAATGCCAGAGTTTCAGGGAAGAACTCCTGTGCAAAAATACTTCAGGAGGTTAAAGATCCTACAGAGTCATAGAAATGGACAGCACAGAAACAGACACTTTGGTCCAACTCATCCCTGCTGACCAGACATCTTAAATTAATCTAGTCCCATCTGCCAGCATTTGGCCCATATCCCTCTAAACCCTTCCTATTCATTAACCTATTCAGGTACCTTTTAAATGTTGTAACTGTACCAGCCTTTACCACTTCCTATGGCAGGTCATTCCATACACCTTCTATGCACCAACTTCTATTTAAGTTTTAGATTCCCTACAATGTGGAAACAGGCCCTTCGGCCCAACCAGACCACACCGACCCTCCAAAGAGCAACCCACCCAGATCCATTTCCCTCTGACTAATGCACCTAACACTATGGGCAATCTAGCATGGCCAATTCACCTCACCTGCACATCTTTGGGCTGTGGGAAGAAACCGGAGCACCCGGAGGAAACCCACGCAGACACTGGGAGAATGTGCAAACTCCACACAGACAGTCACCCAAGGCTGGAATCGAACCCGGGTCTCTGGTGCTGTGAGGCAGCAGTGCTAACCACTGAGCCACTGTGCTGCCCTATCTATGTGAAGAAGTTGCCCCTTAGGTCCCTTTTATGTCTTTCCCCTCTCAGTCTAAACCTATGCCCTCTTGTTTTGGACTCTCCCACCTTGGGAAAAAGACCTTGTCTATTTACCTTATCCATGCACCTTATGATTTTATAAATCTCTATAAGGTCACCCCTCATCCAGGGAAAAAAGCCCCAGCCTACTCAGCCTCTCTTAACAGCTCAAACCCTTCAGCCCCAGCAACATCCTTCTAAATCTTTACTGCACCCTTTCAAATTTAACAACATCTTTCCTATAGCAGGGAGACAAGAATTGAATGCAGTATTCTAAAAGTGCCCTAACCCAATGTCCTGCACAGTCTCTGGATAAGGTAATGGCCCAAAAACGTTTGAAATGAATATCCTCTCCCCGAAGGATAGTCAAGAGATAAAAGTTCCTCTGATGGAGAAATGATCCATGAATTAGAACCAAGGTCAACAGTCCTCAAGCGAATGATGTACTATTCTTCCACTGCTGGAGAGTGCATTCTGGGAAAATTGTGAAGTACCCAGTATGCTTGGCCTTGTGAAATCAAAAACCTGGATGGAAATGGAGTTGTGGTAAATGTCATGTAGTTGTCATATACGCATTGTATATAGTATTTAACAATGGAGAAATGCTTCAAGGGTATTTTGTGTTTTTATTATATTGTGTTCCACCTCTCTGAGGATGTCTCACACATAGTCAGATGGTGAAGACTGTGAGTTCTACACTAGCCTTTGTAGGGAACATATGTATTCTGTTCAGCCACTTGGATTCCTAGTAACTACCTGACTTATAATGCAGCTGCACTTATTGCTATCATGTGATAAACCATCTTGTTAATTAAGAACAGTGACTCTCCTCAGAAGCCTCTACAGTTGTGTATCCTCTGCTACTGGTCATTGGACAAACCCTAGACGAAAGTATAGAGGGATTGGGAGCTGAGAAAATTACTTGAATACTTTGCTCGAGGTCAGTCCCACCCCTCAGATTAAGAAATTCAAATTTGATCTGTAATCAGGAGGGTGTGACTGCAGGTGAGGTTATAGGGACCCAGGAATGAGGCTCTGCAACTGCCAAACAGATACAAGGTTCTTGCAAGCTGTGTGGATGAGAATGAGAACTGCAGAGAAAGTGAGTGAAGTGACCACTGCACCTCAGTGCAGGGAGCCAATCAAGTTGGATAGGGGTGTATGGAAATAGGAATACAGTTAGGGTTTGGGAAATCCAATAGCAGGATAGGCAATGTTTTCTGCAGCTGTGAGCATGAGGCTGCCTATCCATTGCCAGAGTTAAGGACTTCTTCTTGGGGCAGGAACTTGGAGTGGGGGAGGAGCGATCTAATTGCATCCACATTGGTAGCAAAGACATTGAGAGATCTGGAAAGAAGGGTGTGCTGAAAGAATTTGAACAGTTCAGATTAAATTTAAAAAGCAGAGCTTCCGAGGTAAAATTCTCAGATTTACGACCTGATCCACAGGCAAAGTGTCAGAGGGTAATGACATCAAGGATTTATATGTGTGGCTCAAATAGTGGTGTGGGAGGAAGGTGATTCCATGCATGGTACAAGTTCTGGAGTTAAAGGTAGCTGTTCCAATGGGATGGGTTTCACTTGAAACATGTTGAAACCACGGTCTGGAAAAATTGAATAACTTGAGCTGTAGAGAGGGATTTAAACTCAGTAGAGGTGAGGAGGGTTTTGGAGAAGAGATACACAATAATATCCAGAGCAGGATAGGAAGGAACAGAATGTACAAATATTAAAAAAGAGCAAATAGGGTCAAAGGGAGAAAAAAAAGGTAAAAAGGTAATATTATTATCTCTTCATTTAAATGCAGAGTGTTTGGAACAAAATAAATGAATTAATGGCACAAAATATAAATTAGTGGGAATGATCTTATAGCCATTATGGAGACATGGTTCAATAGATGTGGAGCTGGAAAGGTACGGCAGGTCAGACACCATCTGAGCAGGAAAATCAGCGTTTTGGGCCGAGACCCTTTGTTAGGCCGGGGAGGTAGAGGGAGACCAGATATATAGAGGGAGGGGCTGGGGGAAGGGTTGATGGGATGGTGATAGTTGGATGCAGATAGGGGGTTACCATTCTATCTACCTTATCCACAGCCCCACCCCCTCTCTCTACATACTTCTGGGGTCCCCTCACTCACCTCTCCCCACCCCTGATTGGCCTGAAATAATGGCTTTCCTGCTCCTCGGATGCTGTCTGATCTGCTGTGCTTTTCCAGCTTCACATCTACTGACTCTGGCTTCCAGCATCTGCATTCCTTACTGTCTCCTAGTCATGGAGACACGGTTACTAGGAGATCAAAACCGAGAACTACATATTAGATTAGATTAGATTACATTACAGTGTGGAAACAGGCCCTTCGGCCCAACAAGTCCACACCGACCCGCCGAAGCGCAACCTACCCATACCCCTACATTTACCCCTATACCTAACACTACGGGCAATTTAGCATGGCCAAGTCACCTGACCTGCACATCTTTGGACTGTGGGAGGAAACCGGAGCACCCGGAGGAAACCCACGCAGACACAGGGAGAACGTGCAAACTCCACACAGTCAGTCGCCTGAGGCGGGAATTGAACCCAGGTCTCTGGCGCTGTGAGGCAACCACTGTGCCATCGTGCCGCCCAAAGTGGTATGTGACTTCTCAAAAGTACAAGCAGGAAGGAAAGAAGAAAAGGTTGGGAAGGTATGGAGGGAGGAAATGAATACACTAACTAACACTGGAGAAAAATACTAGGGAAACTAATGAGGCTAAAGGAATGTAGATCCCCTGGACATGATGGGTCATATCCTTGGATATTAAAGGAAGTAATGCAAAGGTAGCAGATACATGGGTAGTAATCTTCCAATAATTCTCGGAATTCTGGAAAAGGCTCAGAGTATTGGAAATCTGTCAATGTAATTTCCTCATTTAAAAAGACAGGCTGAAAAACAAGTGTCTACAGGCCAGGTAGCTTAACATTTGTCTTTGGTAAAATGTTAGAGCATTTAGAATATATAATATAATCAAACAGAGTCAACATGCGTTCATCAAGAGGAAATCATGCCTGACTAATTACAATTGTTTTGAGGAGGCACCAAGATGATTTGATAAAGATTCCTAGAAGGTGTTTGATAAGGCACTCCACATAAGGTTACTTAATAAGGTTAAAACCCAAGGTTTTGTGGGTATATTAGCATGGATAGCAGATAGGCTAACTAATAGAAGACAGAGTTGGGATAACGGCATTCATTTTCAGGATGGCAACCTGTAACTATTGGATGCCCAAACAGATCAGTGCTGAGGCCACAATTATTTTGGTAAAAAATAATCGCCATTTAATCCTGAAGGAGCAGAGGCTTGTTATTTCATTAACCCAAATACCACCACACCTCAGGCAAGGGGAAGAGGTTGAGAGGGCGGGATCTTCATGGTAACCTCAGCCAGTCCAGGAATTGAACCCACGCTGTTGACGTTACTCTGCATCACAAGCCAGCTAGGTAAAAACAAGGAGGACCTTCCACCCTACCAACCTTCGCATAAACCAAATCATCCGCCGACATTTCCGCCACCTCCAAACAGACCCCACCACCAGGGATATATTTCCCTCCCCACCCCTCTCCGCCTTCCGCAAAGACCGTTCCCTCCGTGACTACCTGGTCAGGTCCACGCCCCCCCTACAACCCACCCTCCCATCCTGGCACTTTCCCCTGCCACCGCAGGAACTGTAAAGCCTGTGCCCACACCTCCTCCCTCACCTCCATCCAAGGCCCTAAAGGAGCCTTCCACATCCATCAAAGTTTTACCTGCACATCCACTAATATCATCTATTGTATCCGTTGCTCCCGATGCGGTCTCCTCTACATTGGGGAGACTGGACGCCTCCTAGCAGAGCGCTTTAGGGAACATCTCAGAGACACCCGCATCAATCAACCAAATCGCCCAGTGGCTCAACATTTCAACTCCCCCTCCCACTCTGCCGAGGATATGGAGGTGCTGGGCCTCCTCCACCGCCGCTCCCTCACCACCAGACGCCTGGAGGAAGAACGCCTCATCTTCCGCCTCGGAACACTTCAACCCCAGGGCATCAATGTGGATTTCAACAGTTTCCTCATTTCCCCTTCCCCCACCTCATCCTAGTTTCTAACCTCCAGTAACTCGACCTGTCCGGACTTGTCCGACCTGCCCAGCTCCTTTTCCACCTATCCACTCCACCCTCTCTTCCCTGACCTATCACCTTCATCTCCTTCCCCACCTACCTATTGTACTCTATGCTACTCTCTCCCCACCCCCACCCTCCTCTAGCTTATCTCTCCATGCTTCAGGCTCTCTGCTTTTATTCCTGATGAAGGGCTTTTGCCCGAAACGTCGATTTTGCCTGTCCTCGGATGCTGCCTGAATTGCTGTGCTCTTCCAGCACCACTAATCCAGAATCACAAGCCAGCTGTCCAGCCCACTGAGCTTAAAGGCAGGAAATTGGAGTTAAGATTTATCAAATCAGGCATGAATGACAGAGCAAACTTGATGGCCTTAATGACTACTGCATTCCTCTGGATATTTCAATCTCATGTCTTATGGAATACAACGTGGGAAACTGTGAGATCACACACTTTGGTAGGAAGAATAGAGGCATGGACTATTTAGTAAATGGGGAGAAAATTCAGAAATCTGAAGGGCAAAGAGACTTGAGAGTCCTAGTTCAGGATTCTCTCAAGGTAAATTTGCAGATTGAGAGAGTAGTTAGGAAGGCAAGTACAATGTTGGCCTTTATTTCGAGAGGACTAGAATATAAAAGCAGGGATGTACTTCCAAAGCTTTGTAAGGCTCTGGTCAGACCACATTTAGAATATTGTGAGCAATTTTGGGCCCCATACCTCAGAAAGGATGTACTGACCCTGGAGCGGGCCCAGAGGAGGTTCACTAGAATGATTCCAGGAATGAAAGGCTTGACATCTGAGGGACATTTGGAGACTCTGGGTCTATACTCGATGGAGTTTAGAAGCATGAGGGGGAATCTAAATGAATACTGAATGGCCTGGATAGAATTGACACTGGGAAGATGCTTCCATGAGCAGGAGAGATTGGGACCTGAGAGTAGTGGGCGGCACGGTGGCACAGTGGTTAGCACAGCTGCCTCACAGCGCCAGAGACCCGGGTTCAATTCCCGACTCAGGCGACTGACTGTGTGGAGTTTGCACGTTCTCTGGGTGCTCCGGTTTCCTCCCACAGTCCAAAGATGTGCAGGTCAGGTGAATTGGCCATGCTAAATTGCCCGTAGTGTTAGGTAAGGGGTAAATGTAGGGGTATGGGTGGGTTGCGCTTCGGCGGGGCGGTGTGGACTTGTTGGGCCGAAGGGCCTGTTTCCACACTCTAAGTAATCTAATCTAATCTAATCTAATCTAAAGGGAAGGGGTCTTAGAATAAAGGGAAGATACTTTGGAACAGAGACAAGGAGAAAATTCTTCAGCCAGAGAGTGGTGAATCTATGGCGTTCACTGCCACAGAAGGCCATGGAGGCCAGGTGAATTTAAGACAGAGATAGCTAGGTTCTAGATTGTCAAGGGGATCAAAAGTTACAGGGAGAATGGATTTGAGAAATAGTCTCAATGGGCCAAATGGCCTAATATCTGCTCCTATATCTTATTGTCTTATGTTCAAAGCAAATAGCCTATAGTGTCACTTTAGCTGCTATAACAGACAAAGTTAACTTAAATATTAAATAATGAAGTTTAGAATCAGAAATGGTGGAATGAGATGGCAGGGAGGGAGGGAGGTATGTAGAAAACTAAACTAAAAGAATTAGGGAGATCATACTGAGAAAAGATAGATTTTTCCTTCAATTTCTGAGTGTTGTACAAAAGGTATTGTTAGATTATAATCTCCTGAAAGAAAGCCAGTCTATTCTGAATGACACTCATGATGTTTAGGAAAGGGATATTGGGAGCGCTGAGATTACCATAAAATGGAGTACTGAGTGATATTGTTTGCTCCATAGGTCACAGTTTTATTGAAATTAAATGCAATGTATCCTGGTGCCTGGCGAACCTATCATGCAAACAGTTCATAACAGATCAAGGAAGACATGTTAAAAGTGATCAAACTTGAAACTCTATTCACAGACAAAAAGGAATATTTAGATTTGTGAAAAACATCAGTCCTATTAGTGTCATATACTACACTGAATCAATTTCCATTTTGGTGGTTAATCAGTGTTATTCATGAATTATTACATAAGTTTGTCAAGCACCACTGTATTTTTTGTTTGATATCAATATATTTGTACTTCTTGTGTTAACACCTCCAGTTGGATATTTCAGTGAGTTATACAGCTGCCTCCCAATTCCACAATAGATTTATTTGGTAGCAATACATTCATCCAAGTAAAGAAATTTGCTGACTCTGATGAAATAGTTTCCTGGCAGTGTGGGTGGAACAGAATAATTAAGAGCAAGGTAGAAGAATTGATTATCTATTCTAAGCAACAACACCCACCACAATGGAGGTGTTAGACTTTGGATTCAGTGACTTCTGACATGGAAAATGTGTCAAAATTAACAAAATGTTCCAAAAATCATGCATCTTTTAATGAAGTACTTTTTGAAGCAAAGTCATTGTTGTAATACAGTGTGGCAGCAAGTTATGCCAGAGAAGTCCTACCAATAACAACATGTTCTAAAATTATTAAACACAATATTGAGTCTTGAAGGCTGTAATGTCTCTACGTGGAAGGTGAAATGTTGTTCCCCCAGCTTGCATTGAGCACTGCATCAGGCCTGGCATGGGAACACAGTGGTGTGTTGAAGTGTTAGACAACTGGAGCATCAGGGTCATTTTCTGGACATGATGTAAAGCGGTCACCCAGACTGCATTTCATATCCCCAATGGACAGACCACATTGTCAGCAGCTAGCTAATCTCCATTATTGACATGGATTAAGAGATTAATGTTGAATGACCTACTGGGTGAAGTCACTTGTTTGTCATTGAATGGGGATCTTTTATACTTGAAAAGGCAGGCATGATTTCAATCTCTGACAGAACAACATCTCTTCAGTACTGCACTGGAATGTCAGTCAAATTATCTTTTCAAATCTTTCAAATGAAACTTAAACACTCAAATGTCTGCTTTGGAGATAAGACTGCTACCATTAAGTGTAAAATCCAAGGTTAGGTATCATCTTCATGTTCCACCTCTTACACGATCCAGAAGGGAGCTATCAATTTGAATTAAACTTGAAATTCCCTGTTCACTAATCATGAGGAGTTTTTTTTTTGCTGATAATTAAAGATGGAGTTGCAGAATGGCTGTTTTTTTAAAAACAGGATTTGACTAAATTTCAGTGCCATTGATCCTTACAATCTAAATAGTTTACTGCAAAAAAAAACAAGGTATGGTCAATGTCTGAATATTCACTCCAAGGTTCAGGAAGTGCAAAATGAGGACAATTCCAGGCACCACTAACCCAACCAGGTAAAACTGTGTGACTTTGGAAAGAGCTGGGAGGATGTCACATGTAGAGGCGGGCAGGGTGGAAAGACTGTCTTTTACACTCAGGTTAAAAGAAAGTATGGACCAAGTTTATGCACTTAACAAGAATTCCTACTTATTGCAAAAAATATTCCTGTTCAGATAAATAATTATGAACCGTGGACCTGTAACTCTACATGTTAAAACCCTGACTCCTCACCACGCTCCCCAACGCACAGACTGACGCACAAAAAAATGTGTCATGGGTGGAGGGAAAGACTGGGAAGGCAGTTCAATAGTTCCTGTCCACACATCTCACTGTGATTATCCTTTTAGCTTGTTATGACCTACGGCTTCTCAAATCTCCATCTCCTGGTATTTTCACTTGCCTGCAGAAAGCATAGGGTGCCTGATTCACACTTTTACAGTTTCTGATTTATTGGTTAAGCGTCACAGCTCTCAGGAACTGAGGAGGAAAAATAAGATTACTTTCTTTTTTACTTTTTTCTACTGCAGAGAAAATGACACCTCCTTCGTTTTCAGAGATCTGATGGTTTCTGCCCAAACTTTCACACAAGCTGTTCTGCTACTTGGGAGCCAATTGCTGGTAGAAGGTCTTTCTGATCAACAGCTGGTCACTATTACCAGACCAATCAACTACCTTTTGCCAGCTGAATCTCCCTTTATACATGTCTCCTAAATCCAACTTATCTGTAGTAACATCCCCACTGCTTGAACAAACACCAGTCCAATCAGCACTTAAAATGAGGGTTAGGCAACTTGCTTTTAAAATGTGCAGTGATCTTTTCCACTATCCTTGATTTTAAAATAGTACCATTTCCATTTCTAGCCATAATAAAAATACAGAAAACCAAGATGATATAGACTTTACACTTACCTTTTGCAAAGATGCCTCATGACCATATCCAAAAGGGGTACTTATCTCACCAAGAAAGTTGCTATCAGCGTTAGGCTTTCTGCCACCAGATCTAAACTGCACAAGTTGTGGTTTGGCCATCCTTTTTATCAGATCACTCCGATGTAGTTAACTTTAACATGTGCAGTGGGTTCCATTAACTGCAGGTGTGGAAATCAGAAACATTCCCAATGATCCCCCTCCCTCTCCAACAAAAATGGCAGATGCCACGTTTGGAGACGGTACTACTGGATTTTGGTGGATTCTCTACCTGCATGAAAATTCAGGCCATGGTATCAGCTCTGTCTCTATCAACAGCATTGTCAATTCTGAGTAAGTAACTTACTCAGTTTAAGTCCCACTCCAAAGGCCAAGCATTAAAATCTAAATTGCCACTCCAGTGCAGTAATGGGGAAGTGCTACATTTTCAGAGGTATCACCTTTCAGGTAAGACATTACGTGGATGCTCTTGGTGTTCTCTTAGGTAGGTGTAAATGATCTCATGGCCCAATTTTGAAGAATAGGAGAACTAAACTGACCAATATTTACCACTTAATCCACAAAAAAGAAATTGTTTATCTGGTCATGACCACATGGTCATTTGTGGAAAGATGATGTGCACAATTAGCTTTAGTGCTTTCTATGTTACAACAACTTATATTTACTTGGCACCTTTAACATAAAAAAAATTCTAAGGTGCTTCATTGGAACACAATAAGACACTATAATAACCACAAAGTGATTTTAGGTCTGATGACTAAAACCTGGATCAAAAAAATCAGATTTATGGAGTGATGTTAAAAAAGAGAAGAGAGACAGAGATGTGTAGGGAGAGAATTCAAGCGCTTTGAGGCCAGCCAATTAAAAGCAAACCAACCAATGATGCAGCCATTCAAAGTAAATACTCAGGAGTTCACAATTAGATCAGCAAAGGGGCCTTGGAGGGATTGTGGGACTGGAAGAAGCTAGAGATACAAAGAGATGAAACTACAGAGAGATTTTAAAACAAGGCTAAGAATTTTAAAACAAGGCTAAGAATTTTAAAATTAAGACTTTTTTTGACTGGTGGCGAGTTTAGGTCAATGCATATATTGGTAATCAGTGTTTTGGACTATTTTTCATCCTTCTCACATGTTAGCATTTCTGAAAAAGCCAACATTTGTTTCCTATCTCTAACTTCATTGAGAAGGTGGTAGACAGCCATCAGTTTGAACTGCTGTAGTTCATCTAGTACAGGTTCACTCAGACTCTTAGACGTGAAATACACTATATAAATACAAGTCGCTTTCTTTTCTGACTGTTAAAATTAATGAGTGTATCTGTAAGATGAGATCCAGAGATAAATGGATTGGTCCTACATGAATTATGAATTCAATGATCAAAAAGCTTCCTCATCTCTGCTTCAACCTCTCACCTCAAATCTGACCCCAGGATCATGCACATCTTTGATTCCTTCATCAATAATTCGGTGGCTATCTGCATCCATTTTCTTCTCGGTCTGAGCTTTCGCTTTCAGGTAGTCCATCCTCCGCCGTCGACTCAACTGATTATCAATAAGAGTTTGCAACTGACTCCTTTCAATGGAGCCCAGCAGAATCATGGAATCTAAAGGCAAAAGCAGTTCCAACAATTCATTACGTATTTACAGACAATAAAGCCAGCACCTTGAACACTGAAACACACTTGATTAACTTCAACAATCTACACTTGTTAAGGTCAGACATCGGCAATCACCCGCTTCCATGTTTTCACATTTGTTTTACCAACATAATCCAGCAGATAAGTAACAATGATTAAGAGAAACAAAACAGATTATCTTAAAAGCCAGTGTGTTCAGAGTGCCTTGCAATTGTTAAATGAAGATAGGAAGGTTTCACTTCATTTAGCTGTAAGTTAGAGCATACCATATTCAGAAAGGAAATGAGCATTTACTTTAAGGTACAGAATATTTCCCAGTGTTACTTTGTGCAATGGTAAGACTACTTCCAGCTGGATAAATCTTATACCAAAGAAAGATTATAATACAGGAACTCTGCAATCACATTGTTCAGTTTTCAAAACTGGATAGGAGTTCATAGCAAAAAGTATGCAAACTGCATATGTTGGAAGCAACAGTCATCTGTTTTAATTTGGAATATGAAGTTGATTAATCAATGTCACAGTTAAGATTGTACAAACTGCTAACCTGCAGAGCTAAGGAACTGCTTTGTTTACAGTCATCAGTGGATCCACTTGTTTACCTTCTAGAACCGTACCAACAATGATTTATGAAGTTAACTACTAGTCTGCAAAATCATTGTTCTTCTAATTTATTTAAAGGCTTCTGAGCCTTGCCCTATGCTTGCAGTGTATTGCCCATCAAGCTACATATAACTAATTGTCTCGCTCTATAACGGAGAGAGGTGCCTAGGCATAGAAACAGTGGAAAAGGAGTAGGGCATTCAGCCATTTGGGCCTGCTCTGACATTCAATATAATCATGGTTGATCATCCAACTTAGTGCCCTGTTCCTGCTTTCTCTCCATACCCTTTGATCCCTTTAGCCCTAAGAACTATATTTAACTCCTTCTTGAAAATATTCAATACTTTGGCCTCAACCACTTTCTATGTTAGAGAATGCCAGAGGCTCACCATTCTCTGGGTGAAGAAATTTTTCTTCACCTTAGTCACAAATGGCCAATTCTATATCCTTAGATGTAACTTCTGATTTTGGACTCTTTGGTCATTTGAACCAACCTTTCTTCATTTCCCCTGTCTGGTTCTGCTAGAATGTTATAGTTTCTATGAGATTCTCCCTCTCATTCTTTTAAAATCCAATGGACATAGATCTAAACAACCCAGTCTGTCTCCATATGTCATTCTGACACCTCAGGCATCAGTCTGGTAAACCTTTGTTACATCCCTCCAAAACCAGAACATCCTTATTCAGGCAATGACACCAAAACTGCACACAATACTCCAGTGTGTGGTTTCACCAAGGACCTATACCACTGCAGCAAGACATCCCTACTCCTCTACTTGAATTCTTTCCTATGAGGGCCTATGTACCATTCACCATCTTCACTGCCAACTGTATCTCCATGTTTATATTCAGTGATAATATAGAAGGACAACCAGGCCTCACTGCACCTTCCCCTTTCCCAAACTAATTTTTTTCAGATAATAAACCATCTTCGAGGTTTTGCTACCCAAAGTTAATAGCTTCACATTTATCCACATTATACTTCATCTACCATGCATTTGCCCAGTCACTCAACTTGTCCAAATCACACTGAAGCATCTCAACCTTCTCCTCATAGTTCACGCTCCCATCCAGCTTTGTGTTGTCTGCAAACCAGGCAATATTACATTTAGTTCTCTCATCTAAATCATGCATATATACTGGGAATACCTGGGGTACAAGCACTGATCCCAACGGAATCCCACTGGTCCTTGACTGCCATGTAGAAAGTGACCTATTTGTTCCTACATTTTGTTTCTTGTCTGCCAACAAGTAGTCTATCCATGTCAGTACACTAATCTCAATTCCATGCATTTGAATTTTATATGCTAATCTCTTATGTGGTACATTTGAAAGTCCAAGGAAACCATATTCATTGGCTATCCCTTATGAACTTGACTAATTCCATCCTCAAAAAATTCCACAAGATTTAGAGGGAAATCAGGAGGGCAAAAAGGGGACATGAGATAGCTTTGTGAAATGGAGTTAAGGAGAATCCAAAGGCTTTTACAAATACATAGAGGACAAAAGGGTAACTAGGGAGAGAATAGGGCCCCTCAAAGATCAACAAGGTGGTTTTTATGTGGAGCCGCAGGAGAGGGGGGAGATACTAAACGAGTATTTTGCATCAGTGTTTACTGTGCAAAAGGACATGGCAGAGAATATAGGGAAATAGATGGTGACATCTTTAAAAATGTGCATACTACAGAGGAGGGAGTGCTAGATGTCTTGAAACGTATAAAAGTGGATAAACCCCCAGTACCTCATCAGGTGTACCCTAGAACTCTGTGGGAAGTTAGGGAAGTGATTGCTGGGCCTCTTGCTGAGATATATGTATTATCAATAGTCACAGGTGAGGTGCCGGAAGACTGGAGGTTGGCCGACGTGGTGCTACTATTTATGAAAGGTGGTAAGGACAAGCCAGGGAACTACAGACCAGTGAGTCTGACGTTGGTGGTAGGCAAGTTGTTGGAGGGAATCCTGAGGGACAGGATGTATATGTATTTGGAAAGGGAAGGACTGATTAGGGATTGTCAACATGGCTTTGTGCATGGGAAATCATGTCTCACAAACTTGATTGAGTTTTTTGAAGAAGTAACAAAGGATTGATGAGGGCAGAGTAGTAGACGTGATCTATATGGACTTCAGTAAGCCATTCAACAAGGTACCCCATGGGAGACTGGTTAGCAAGGTTCGATCTCATGGAATACATGGAGAACTAGCCATTTGGATACAGAGCTGGCTGAAAGGTAAAAGACAGAGAGTGGTGGTGGAGGGTTATTTTTCAGACTGGAGGCCTGTGACCAGTGGAGTGCCACAAGGATCGGTGCTGGGTCCACTACTTTTTGTCATTTACATAAATGATTTGGATGTGAGCATAAGAGGTATAGTTCGTAAGTTTGCAGATGACACCAAAATTGGAGGTGTAGTGGGCAGTGAAGAAGGTTATCTTGGATTACAACAGGATCTTGATCAGATGGGCAAATGGACTGAGGAGTGGCAGATGGAGTTTAATGTAGATAAATGCGAGGTACTGCATTTTGGAAAGCAAATCTTAGCAGAACTTATACACTTAGTGGTAAGGTCCTAAGGAGTGTTGCTGAACAAAGAGACCTTGGAGTGCAGGTTCATGCCTCCTTGAAAGTAGAGTTGGAGGTAGATAGGATAGTGAAGACAGCGTTTGATATGCTTTCTGTTATTGGTCAGAGTATTGAGTACAGGAGTTGGGAGGTCATGTTGCGGCTGAACAGGACATTGGTGAGGCCACTTTTGGAAATTGTGTGAGATTCTGGTCTCCTTCCAATGGGAAGGATGTTGTGAAACTTGAAAGGGTTCAGAAAAGATTTACAAGGATGTTGCCAGGGTTGAAGGATTTGAGCTATAGGGAGAGGTTGAATAGGCTGAGCCTCTTTTCCCTCGAGCTTCGGAAACTAAGAGGTGACCTTATAGAGGTTTATACAATCATGAGGGGCATTGGTAGGATAAATAGACAAAGTCTTATTCCTGGGGTGGGGGAGTCCAGAACTAGAGGCATAGGTTTAGGGTGAGAGGGGCAAGATATAAAAGAGACCTAAGGGGCAACCTTTTCACGCAGAGCGTGGCACGTGCATGGAATGAGATGCCAGAGGAATGGTGGAGGTTAGTACAATTGCAACATTTAAATGGTATCTGGATGGGTATATGAATAGGAAGGGTTTGGAGGGATATGGGCTGACAGGACAAGATTGGGTTAGGTTATTTGGTTTGCATGGTCGGATTGGACTGAAGGGTCTGTTTCCATGCTGTACATCTCTTGCTTATAACAAGATCTGGAAGCTATTCTTCCTGCAATAGGCACCTGGACCAGTGTATAGGATGGGAGCATGAAGATGAGTAGAATGGTGCTTGCGTGGCAATTGAAATAGGAGATATAGAGGTTTCCCTGCAGTTAGAATGAGGTATCACATAGGAACATGGCACACTAAACACCATCATTAAATTGGTGTCATTGGTGAACAATGATCACCTTGAACAATGATAATTTTTAGCTTTTTCCCTTTCAGTTCTAGTTTCTCTCTGTCATTATCTACAGGACTTCATAGGTCACACAAAAGCTGCTGGGGGAGATGGTCAATGCCTCCTCAGAGGATATTGGGCACACTGGGTGAAGCACCATTATACAGCAGACATGCAGCTTCTACTGGGTTAGGTACACAAACCTCAGTGGGCCGCCAAGAGAAGTTCTGGATTTCTCATGGTGAAGTACACATCACGATTAGGAACTGCTACTAGAGACCGGGATGACAATGAGCAGTCCTTGTCAGAGGGTGCAGGACACTTTTGGATACAGCTGCTGTGTCCTTCAGGGTTGGGGTTCCATGAAGCAGACAATTCCAGGGTGACAGCAGAAAAAGTGTAAACTTCTGTCACCATTTTGAGAGTCTCAGTTCACCACTGGGAAAAGGTTGGAGGACCCAGTCTCTAAAATACAATAGTATCCCTGAAAAGTGAGGCCAGGCAATTGGAGTTAAGTCAGCCGTCCCTGATGACCTGCACACTAAACATGTCTCTCTAAACATTTACACAGGACGGATAGGAAGTATTATTTTGGAAGTTCAGTGCGTCACTGAACTGCAACAAAATGTTCTCCAGTTCCATGCCAACAAGGACTTACAGGTGGACCATGAAAGGGAAGACCTTTGATTATTTCCTCTGTTGCTTCTCCACCTGCCTTCATTCAGAGTCCCCCAGCCATCTGCAGTCCTGATGCCAAAGTCTGGCCCTGCCCTAGTGCACGCAAGTTAGTCTTTTGTGGGGACTTTATGGGTCTCAAACCCAGGAATGTCAGCTAAGAGTACAGGGATGAGCAGTCCGTCTCTAGCTCAGCTGAATCCATAGGGGTCATACTGTGTAGCAGTCACAGGAAAAGGAAGGGATGGACCATACAGTTTCTCTGGGAAATCACTTCAGCGTTTAGAACTCTGACACTGTCTCAGTTTCATTACCAGTGAGCCATAAACTTTATTTCAAGTCTGTTTCTCCTTAACCTGCCAAATGGCAACAATATTAAGAACCTTTTTGTACTCAACACTGCAATCTCCAAAGCAGGGTACCTTAAAAATCAATACAGTAATTTGGATGAAAGTCTCTTTTTCATCACTGAATTATACCTTTCTAATCTAGTACTTGTAACCTTGGCCCTTTCCCTTAGTTTAAATCAATGTGGTCTGTCATCACTTGCTCCCCAACCAAAGGAAAGGTAGTTCTCTATCTCCTGCTGAAAACCACGGTCATTTAAAAAGTCTTTATTACATCTACTCCAAGCATTTTCTGCTGCAGGGGAATTATTCCAAGAGGCTATTCTTTGTTCCACCTGGCAGGCATCCATTGAAATTGGCTGGGTATCTTTCTACCGATGTTTTGAATGGATTCTGCTAGTTTCATTTTCAACCTCCAAATAGGTGTTCCACCTGAATGTGTAATTATCATATATGGGAGGATGTTATGCCTGAGAACAGGGTGAAAGAAGTACTTTTTGTTCTGATTTTGCTTGTAGAGATGGAGTAGGGGTAGGAGTGTTCCTCCAAGACCCACAGGGAACACCTGTCCAGCGACCCACCCTATTACTAGTGACGGTTTTTTTATTCACCTTCTGGCAACATCCTGCTGCCTGAAACTCAGTCCTGTCCTTTCGGTGGTAGTTGCTACTTGCCCATTTCAGGTGGGCACCTGAATTCTGGACATTAAAACTTTCCAAGCTTCATGCTGCCAAGGCTAGGGGCATTTGGCTTTCTCTTCACCCCCATGTCCCTCACCCACCAACCAACTGAGTCCCACTCCTGGTTAAAATTTAGTCTCTGAAGATTTCACTAAACTTGGAATCTCTCCTAATTATAGTTTCCCTTTCTTGGCTTCCCATCATGGTAAATCACCAACTTTTCTGAATAAGCTACCAATAATTGCATGCTGTACTTTGTGGTCTTACCAATTTTATGCCTGAGTTTTGAATTTCAGCTTTACTGTTGACCTCAATGCCACTACTTCGACGGCATAAAATAATTGATTCGTTAACATCAGAGAGGATACCCTGTGCTGCCATCTGTACCTAAAATGTAGCTTGTACCTTGACAATTATTAAACTCAAGAATTATACCCCCTTCACTTCAATCAACTATCAATTATAGGAGATAGGGGTTTTCTAATGGCAGTTCAAGGTTGAAGTCCTGCTGAGGTGAAAATTTATTGCACCCCTACCCCTGCCACTGGCTTCTTGTAGGTCAAGATTGAGCTCTTGTAACTCACTTCAAACTTATACCGTCTCAATTTCCACAACAACCTAAATTGCCACAGGAGAAGAAAGCTAGAGAACAGCTAATCACACCTTTTGTGTAACCAATTAACTACCCATTGTTTGTTCAATCTGTCCACAGTGAAAGTACCAAATAAACAACTTTAAATAGCTCTCACTATTGAGCAGAACTAGATTAAAAAAAACAAACTGAAAGTATCATAAAATACATAAACGTTGCTTGTTAAGTATAATGATGCCAAAAGAGCTCCACTGTTTACAGAACTGAACACAAATTAAGAGGCCAGCAAATGGAACTATTAGATTTTACTTACAGGGATAATTTTAGCTATTGTTATTGCATTGAATCAGCAATGTCAAAAACACTGATCATGCATGTGGCCATAGTCTAACCAGACTATAGGGCTACTCTCTCATTAGAGACAGAGAGAGAGAGAGAGAGAGAGAGACTGGTAGTGATTTAATCTCAGGGCCACCATACCTCGGGCGAGGGGAGAGGCTGAGAAGGAGTGTCCCCCACAGTAATCTCAGCCAGTGATGGCAAATGAACCCACGCTGTTGGCATCACAGCATCATAAACCAGCCGTCCAGCCAACTGAGCTTAACCGACCCCCACCACGACCCATACTCATTACATGAGATGATATCACAGGCATCAGAACATATAGCAACCAGGTCATTCCAAAGGTTCAGTGCCAAAATTTAGTATCATCCCCCTAGCATTTCAAGTAAAACCATACATGTGGCATGGATTTTTGCTCTGTACTATAAAAGATTTTTAAGGTTGATTTCACAGAAAGAACAAGTTTCCTTGGTAACAAAGCAAAAAATTCTGAAGCTGCTTAATTTTACTTCAAATAAAGAGCTACTATTAAATCTCCAATTTTGTGTCTTTTAACATCTATTCTGAACAAAGGTGATTTCCAGATTGACAAGTGTGGATAATGATCCTGTCGATGAACTCCACTTTTTGAAAGAATGTTAGAGCAAACCAAATCTTACATCCAAAGAAATACAATTAGCCTGAATTCATACCCTGAAGTTAAAGCTTGACTCTTTTAGCACAGAGAAGTATGCCTCATTCTTAAGCATATGTCACAAATTATTAAAGTCTATTCTTCTTACCTGCTGACTCAACAAGAGGAAGGTGTTTGAGTTTTGTGCAGTGAAGGAGATCTTGCAGGTCTCTATACTTGCAGTTTACAATGACAAAGTGGATGTCTCTTACCATTATGTCTTCAACACGGATGTTATATTTCCTTAAAAAAAAGGTATTTCAATAAACAACAGTCTGTTCAAAACAGTATTCTCTCTGCTTGAAATCAACAGCATTCAGCATGTTTATATCTGGTGACAGCAAAACTAAGGCACTGAAAATTGTTTCATGATATACATTATTTTAGTGTGTTTGTCTGAATTTCCTCTCTATTATAACAAAGCATAACCTTAAACTGGCATTAGGCTGCTTGTGACTGAATTTAGGGAGTGTTGCTTTGTGTAGATTTGGAACTCTCTCCAGCCAAAAAGTGATATATTTTCAAATGTGAGATCAATAGGCCTTTTTTTTAAAAAACTGGGGTAATCAATAATTATTAAGGCAAATAAAAAGAGTTAAGATACAGATCAACCATTATTGGAACTGCAGAACCGGGTCAAGGGCTAACAGGTTTGTTTCCGTAATCATATTTGCTAAAACGTATTTCAGGAGCAAGACAGACTCAGACTCTGATGGATGGCCTGTGTGAAATCCTACTGGTGAATTTGTGAGGCCCATTTTCAGGTGTCTTGGCATGACCCCAAAAGGCAACAGTTTCCTGTTGGATCAGTCTCTTCAAACCGAGTTCCTAGCATACAGGGAAGGTACTAGGTCTGACCCATTCAGGAATTCTTTAGTGGAGGCTGCCAATAAAGTTAAGTAACTTTCCTGACTTCACTGGCGTTCCAATTACCCTATTCTCCTGTACCTGACTCCGACAACCCCTTCCCTTTCCAGAATTTTGACAAGCGTACTGCTCGTGAGGCAGAGGCCCCTAAATTTATTCTCTCTCATTGGGTAAGATGCGAATAGCAGTGTAGCCAGTGCCAGCAACTTACTCTTATCATTCACATTAACCCAGAGGATGAATTCCTATACATGCTCAGGCCACCTGGGTCGTAGTGCCTGCTTGCCGTGAGGAAGAAATGACTAGACTACATGTTACCTCATAGACCCATATCCCACAGTATTATTTTAAGGATGTACACTAAATAGGTTAATGCTGGATAAGGAATGCGAATCGAATGTGTTAAGGGTTTATTTGGGAAGTTAATAGCTTGGAATTCAACCCTTGAAAGTTTTGACAGTTCCCTTTGCCCAGAATTTGGGTCACCTGATGTACATCACCTGTACATTTTGTCATTGATACTGCTATTACTGATAGTCAGGGTACAACCAGTCATTCATTATATTCAAGTGAAATTATTGAACTTTAATTCTGACAGGTAATAACATTTCCTGAAATAATCAAACAAAGCAAACTACTGTGGATGTTGAAAATCCGAAATAAAAACAGAAAACTCAAGAACTTCTCAATGGGTCAGGCAGTATCTGTGGGGGGAGAAAGAGTTAGAGTTTCAGGATGAGATGATTGCTGACAAAAGGTCACCCTGACCTAACACATGAAACCTGCTTCACTCCACAGATGCTGCCTGACCCGCTGAATATTTCCAGCATTTTTCCATTTTCTGAAAAAAATTCAAACAATACTTGCAGCATTTGGCAACAGATAATTTTATGATTTGTTAACCTATTTAAAAATCTATTTATGTCAGTGTACTTATACTTCTGACATGGAGATCTTTAAATCAATTAAATATCACAACATAGGTACCAAGTACAAAGTGCAAATAGCACAGATTTAATCATCAGAAAATACCAGTGACATGTCTTTTACTGTTTTTCTTTCAAAACAACACGGGGCTGAATTCTCACTCTCACAGAGGTGGGTGGCTGTGTACATACCCATTTTCAGCTTGTGTGTCAGGTACTGGAATCATCATTCCCCCCAGCCCATTTTCCTGAAGCTGCTATGGGGTTTAGAAAGGCCACTCACACACAAGCAGTAGCTAGCTAATCAATGTAACTTAAGGGCAGAGGAGGCTGCAAGATGGGCTGGGGTAAAGAGGTGAGAGGAAGCTAACAAAGGAGAGAGCAATATATAAGACCTGGAACTTTCCAGTTGGCCTGTGGGCCCACCAAGACACCAGGAGGCAGGCCTGTTCCTCTGAGAAACAGGGTATGGTGGGGGTTGGGGGTGTTGGCTTGGGGTTGGAGGGACTTAGCATTCTAGCCAGGTTTTGAGGCTATCCCCATCCAACTGGTCCCTGCTGAAGCCACAAATCATCCTCTAATTTTGCTCTACCTCTACAATGGTGGATGGGTTGGTAAATTTATGTTTTAATTTAAACATTTTTAAAGTTGCAGACAGGACACCTCAAGAGGAAGATTCCTCTCTCTCTCCTACCTAAATGAAAGCTGGAGCTGGGTGGCCTCCTATTGGTCTCCAGTTGTGAGAGCTCAGACACCACCTATAATTGAAAAGCAAGCATGTCCTGTGGACACTATTGCCCAGTCTAGGAAATCTCTGCCTGGGGACTGGTGCAGGATTGTAACATTTTAACCAGGCAGGCATTATTTTTTTTTTAATAGCATCTCAGATCTCAATCTCAGATTTAAATTTGATTGACACAAACTGTCCATTACAATATAATCCACTATATGTTTCCTCATATGGTAGCTCCTTAACTGAAGCCTTAAACTAAAGATCCGACCTTCATTGATAAGGAATTCATGATTTTCCTGGCTCCCACATAGCTGAAGCTTTCTTTGCTGACAGGTCTTATATATTGCTCTCTCCTTTGTTAGCTTCCTCTCACCTCTTTACCCCAGCCCATCTTGCAGCCTCCTCCTTCCACATCCTTCTTGCAGCTCCCTCCTCCCCTGCCTGGCCCTGGTCTGGTAAAAACCTTGAAAGGCCCAGCTCCCAGCAAAAACTGCAGAAGGCCCACGACTGGCATCCCAGGCCCCCAGCCAAAGGAAGCTTTTGTTGTAAGCTTTTGAGCTGCAACCACAGGAAAGAACCTCCTTAGATCAAAGAGGCAGCTCATCACTGATTCTACCCATTCTACGAAGCGGGATAATTTTCCTTCTACTTATTTGTCCTGTGATTGCATTTTCCAGGGTGTTTTAGGGAAGTTTTGGATGAATTCATTCTCTGGCCCTCTCCCTAGTGTATTTTGAGTCTTGATGTACAGATTAGTGACAGCAGCCAATGTTCAGCACAATGTTCAATTGACAGCTCACACAGCTTTAGGTCATGTCAAGGGTTTTAAGAGATTACAAATCACTTATGGAAAGCTGAATACAGAAAACCTTCAAAGAATAAAGAATGGAACTCAGATAATTCCAGGCTGAGAACTGCTTGTGTTCAATAGCTCCACTAGATTTAATAGGTATTTACAGTACGAGCAGATAATGTTCAAGATTGTAATGTAGTTTTATATTAAAAACAAAATATACCATTATAACATATATCACAATGTTCAGGAAAAGAAGTACTTCTTGTTGATGAATAAAATGTTGTTTGAAGTCAGTCTTTCCATATGCTACACTACAGACATGCCAAACACTGAACAAAGGACTGTGTTTGTGATCAAATAATCGTTCAATAATACCACTTTGATATATGATATAGAAGTTAATGATATAGAAGATGGTATCAGCAATAACATTAGCAAATTTGCTGATGATACAAAGCTGGGTGGCAGGGTGAAATGTGATGAGGATGTTAGGAGATTACAGGGTGACCTGGACAAGTTAGGTGAGTGGGCAGATGCATGGCAGATGCAGTTTAATGTGGATAAATGTATGGTCATCCACTTTGGTGGCAAGAACAGGAAGGCAGATTACTACTTCAATAGAATCAATTTAGATAAAGGGGCAGTACAGAGAGATCTGGGTGTTCATGTAGACCAGTCAATGAAGGCAAGCATGCAGGTACAGCAGGTAGTGAAGAAGGCTAATAGCATGCTAGCCTTCATAACAAGAGGGATTGAATATAGAAGCAAAGAGGTTCTTCTGCAGCTGTATAGGACCCTGGTGAGACCACACCTGGAGTACAATGTGCAGTTCTGGTCTCCAAATTTGAGGAAAGACATTCTGGCTATTGAGGGAGTGCAGCCTGGGTTCACGAGGTCAATTCCTGGAATAGCGGGATTACCTTACACTGAAAGACTGAAGCGACTGGGCTTGTATACCCTTGAGTTTAGAAGACTGAGAGGGGATCTGATTGAGACGTATAAGATTATGAAAGGATTGGACACTCTGGCAGCAGGAAACATGTTTCCGCTGATGGGTGAGTGCCGAACCAGAGGACGCAGCTTAAAAATACGGGGTAGACCATTTAGGACAGAGATGAGGAGAAACGTCTTCACGCAGAGAGTGGTGGCTGTGTGGAATGCTCTGCCCCAGAGGGCAGTGGAGGCCCAGTCTCTGGATTCACTTAAGAAAGAGTTGGATAGAGCTCTCAAAGATAGTGGAATCAAGGGTTCTGGAGATAAGGCAGGAAGAGGATACTGATTAGGAATGATCAGCCATGATCATATTGAATGGCGGTGTGGGCTCGAGGGGCTGAATGGCCTACTCCTGCACCTATTGTCTATTGTCACTTTATCAGTTTATTTGGAATACCAAGTGAAACTATACATTCCTGTTCAGATGACGGAAGATTTCTCAGCAGAAAAGACAGGAAGGCTACCCAAATACTTAAGTGGTGGTCACTAAACTTTAGAATTGAATAGACATTTTTTTAAACTCTGCCTCGTAAAGTCCATGGTTAGAGTGGTACTGGAAATGCACAGCAGGTCAGGCAGCATCCAAGGAGCAGGAAAATCGACATTTCGGGTGGGAGCCCTTCATCAGTCCTCATTTTTGCCTCGTGCTATACACTAACTATTAGCAGTTGGCTAAAGCCTAATTATCTTGAAAAAAGTACAGAAACCTGATACATGCTTTTTATCCATTTGGATCCATAAATAAGGCAAATTGGGGAATTCTGTGCACTTATTTTAAAATATCTTTAGCTTTTGTGACAACTCCAGGAATAGCAGGGCTTGATTTCCAGTGTGTTACCTCAGTGAATCGTGACAGCCTGGAATTAATATGATGCAAAATAATAGGATGAAATAACATGGTGCTCAATTGTTTTCCATTCTGTGTCCAAGTCGGTCCACATGTGGTCACTGAGTCATAGAGCCAGAGAGATACAATCCCTTATTTGTTCTTGAGGTTTAAACATTCAGAAGTTAATGCAAAGTAAATTAGCCAGACACTTACTAGCTTAGATAATCACCACTTCCAGTTTGATTAATCATGGTTTATTAGAAGTAGGTCCATAGACATTTTTCACTGTCATATGTTTCTGTCACCATTTGAAAGATTGTACTTTCACAAACTAATATATTGGATTTTAAAGTATATTTTAATTTTTCAGAGGGAGTCAATAAAGTACCGCACAAGTGGTTGTTACACAAGAGCAGAGCTCATGAGATTAGAAATAATAGAGTAGCAATGAATAAGAATTGGTTAATGTATGAGTAACAGAGGCTGGGATTCTGTCACAATGATGAAGGTCTCATCCACCAGTTGAGGAAACAGCAGAGGATTCCTGTCAGCTCCACAGAGGGTAGTGGGGGATGGAGAGAGTTGTAGGAGAGGGAATTGATAAAATGAAATAACATGAAGACACACAGATGATCACTGCTAGAGTTTCAGCATGGTTGAGGCAGGTATGGGGGAGGGTGGATGAGGATGTGGTGGCTGGACATTAGTGGTCCATCTCTGCTTGCACCCCCATCCCCACCACCACACCCTCCCCTCAAGTACCAATCGGCTCATAAATGAGAATGATTAACATCTGTCACCAGGAAACTGGCACAGGGCTTCTCCTTCAATTAAGATAAAGTCTATTGCCATGTTTCCCACCATAAGAGATTTCATTAAGTCCAACTCAGAGGGTAGGATTAAGTAGGTCACTCTTGGGTTGGGAGGCTGAAGCAGTACTGGCAGAATCAATGCTTGGGCCTCAGCTAATTCCAATTAACACCAAACGTTTAGATGCTGCAAATATTCAGTCTGACAGCATTTATGGAAAAAGAAAGGGTCTTCCCGTTTTCAGACTAAGTCTGAATGCAGCAGTGATTAATTGAGAGAAACCTCCCCCCAATTATTGTGAGGAATCCAGCCATTTCTTTTGCCGTATAGGCAGCTGATTGGTGTTTGAAAGGCTTTCACCCATATCAGGACCTCGACTGAGGAAGTGCTAGCTGTCAAAAGGTGCCAACCAATCAGAGTTAGGCAGCTCTAGCACGTGACAGTGCCATGGAGGAGGCTGTAGCTACTGTTGTACAACACCTTCAGTGCACCTAGGTGGAGAAGTTACCACAGGAAAGGCAAGTGAAATTAGGAATAGAGGTCGCACAGGTTAAGGGATGCAGGTAGGAGGTGGTAATGGGGTGTGAAGCAAGTTTGACAGAGTTTGGCTTGCAACCATCCTCCTGCCCTCTGTCGAATCTCTGGCATGTGCATGGATTATTGCAGAACAAAGGATACCATCCAAGCCCCCTTCCCCAGCTGACTGCCCATCCACAATGGGTAACCGTCAGGGAGACTAGCACTCTCTGTACCAACTGAAGCTGAGATAATTGCAGCCTATGCAGGAGTAGGCCATCAGGTCATTAATTGTGCTTTTAAGGTCTTCAGTCAATAGTAGGACAAGGAGGCCAAGTTTGGACTTTCTAGAATTTAATGCCGTTAAAGGGCAGTAACATGTTGTGCTTTCATTATACCATTATCCCACGTAAGTAAGTTTCCTTCCTGCTTCCAGGATCAACAGCCCACAGTACTGGTTTTCACCCCATGCTTTAGCTTTTAATGGGATATCTGTTCTGATGAAAGTTTTTCATTAATTTTCTTTCATTTAGAGAATACCCCAGCCTTTTCAGTTCCTCTGCATTACTGAGTTCCCTTATCCCTTGTGTAATTCTGGCAAATCTATACAAGGCCTGGAGATCTTTCTAAAATGTGATGTTAATGGACACAAAACCCCAGCTGAGGCATGATCAATGACCTATAATAGTTCGTCATAGCTTCTTTATGTTGTCCTTATCCAAACCTCATTTCAAAACTGTTGATGCTGCTTGCAAAGATCAGCTTATTTTCTCAATATAGTCCCAGAACTAAAATATTTCCTTTACTGGTGTCACAGTAGCTATGACTTTTTTGTATCTCTGCCCAGAAAATCCTGTCTCCAAAACTTTCAGGGTAATAATATTTGAGCCACATTCTGAACAACTAACCAAAATAAATTTCTTCCATCTACAAAAAAAAAACAGCTTATGCTGGGTAATTCTTATTGGTTACTTAGCAACAACATGAGTGCTTTTGTATAGAAGGCAGTAATACATCTACTAGAGACAGTCTGTTAAACAATACAGATAAGTGAAATGGAATCACTCTTAGAATAAAAAAAACAAAACACTTATCGTAGTAAAACAATATGGAAACAGCATTGGAATATTGAAATTGATTTTGTAACAAACACTAGCAAGCTAATACATTTTGGTGAAATTAGTAAACTGCCTCCACAGGCTTGTCAACGCTGTTGATCTAATAGTCAGCCAAAAAGTTAATTTAGCAATATTCTGCATGACAGATTTCACTATTTAAGGAGCAGAATCTTCCTAGGCCATTATTATAACATCTATGGTGAGAAATTTTGGAAATCAAGTAAGATATCCAATGAAACCCTTCTCCACATCAAGAGCAAAAAGTTGCATTTTCAGACCAAGTCTTGGACATTGGGCCAACATTCTCACTAGTGAGTGGTGACAGGCCTATTAATGGGGAGTATCGATCATTATAACCCTCATTACTACCTCATTAGTATACCATTCTTGCACCCACTAGGTAGAAAGTAAATGCTGAGAACGCATGACGTGAAAATCTGAGGGTTCATGTGCTTCAAGCACATGGCCATATCTCAAAATCTAAGAGAAGCAGGTTCAGTCAAGCCCAGGAGACACTCTTCATTTAGCAGAGCAAGTCAAGGGTAGTCGGGCAGCTGGTCTAGGTGGTCAGTGTCAGGGGTCTGTACCTTCACAATCTGGGGAGTGGGCCAGTCAGTTTTGTGGGACCCGGCGCAACCAGTCTGGGGACTCATGGTAATTTCGTCAGGGAGCTGTGCACATAGCAGTCAAAGGTCTAGTCACTCATTGTTTGAGGTTGTCAGTTAAGGCATGTTCTGTCCTGGGAGTGCATCTACTAAACGTTAAGGGGGATTATCAGGGACCAATTGAGATGGAGATTGGGGAACTTTGTTGTGTGGGTTGGAGTTATAGTGCTGGGATGCAGAAGGGGAGTATAGTGCTGAGGGCAGTGGAGACAGCTCAATGTACAAGTTTTAGGGGGAGGCGATAGTGCAGTGATATTGTAACTGGTCTAATCATTCAGAGAAGCAGGTAATGTTCTAGGTACCAGCTTTTGAATCCCACCATGGCTAATGGTGGAATTTTGAATTCAATGAAAATCTGGAATTAAAGATCTCATGATGATCATGAAACTTTTGTCAATTGGTATAAAACCTTGTCTGGTAATTATTGATCATATGAGCTGAGTCAAAAATAACTTCTCCTGATCTCATTCCAGCCTTGGTTCAAACATGGACAGAGTTGAATTTCAGAGGTGAGGTGACAGTGACAGCCTTAGACATCAAGGCCACATTTGATCAAGTGTGGCATCAAGGAGTCCGATAAAAAATAGTTATTGGGAATCATGGAGAAAACTCTGTTGGCTGGAGTCATACCTGGCACAAAAAGAGATGGTTGAGTTTGATGGAAGTCAGTCATCTCAGCTCAAGGATATTTTTGCGGGCGTTCACCAGAGTAGTGTCTTAGGCAAAACTGTCTTCAGCTGCATCATCAATGACCAGCTCTCCATCATATAGGTCAGAAATAGGGATGTTCACTGATGATTGAACAGTGCTCAGCACGATTAATTACTCCTCAAATATTGAAGCAGTCCATGTCGAAATGCAGCAAGTCCTGGGCTAAATAGTGGCAAGTAAAATTCATGCTGCACAAGTGCCAGGCAGTGACAATTTCCACCAAGGAAAAATCATCCCTTCATATTCAATGGCATTACTGTCTCTGAATCCCCCACTATCAATGCACATTGGCCAGAAATTGAACTGCACTAGCCAGACAAATACAGTGACTAAAAGCAGATCAGAGGCTAGGAGTTCTGCAGTGAATGACACACCTCCTGATTTCCCAAAGCCTGTCCACCATCTACAAGGCACAAGTCAGGAGTGTGATGGAATACCCCCATTTGTCTGAGTGATGCAGCTCCAAACAACAATCAAAAAGCTGTCACCATCCAGGACAATGCAATCCTCGACTGGCACCCTCCCTCCACCACTGATACTCAGCAGCAGCAGCAGTATGCACCTTCTACATAATGCAATGCAGAATTTAATTAATGCTCCTAGACAGCATCTTCAAACCCATGATAATTATCATCTACTTGGACAAGCACAGCAGATACATGGGAACACCAGCACTTGCAAATTCTTCTTGATTACACTCACCATCATGACTTGCAAATATATTGCTATTCATTCATTGTCAATGGGTCAAAATTCTGGAATTCCATCCCTGACAGAATTATGGGTCTATCTGCACCAAGAGGAACTGGGTAATAAATGCTGTGCCAGCTGGTGACATCCACATCATATGAATTTTTTAAAAAAAGGTGACAGATCATTGGAGAGGGTTGGGGTGGGTGTATTTATGTGGGAGGGAGTCCACAATTGTAAGCGGCACCATAGGATGACAGTGCATTATTCGATCTGGTATGCTTTGCTTGATAGGTCTGGGGCTGGTGAATGTGCAGGAGGGAAGGGTAAACTGTGCAAATGAAGACTCAAGTAGATGGGTTGCATGGGGGCTTATGGAGGTACAGAGGCTATGGGTTTGACAGAGAGGGCTATTAAGAAGGGGATGTTTATGTTTGGGCATTCACCAAGATGGAGAAGTTGAGCCTGAGTCTCTCTGTTCGAGGATTGACCAATGTTTCCTTCTATTGTGCTGTAACAACAAATGCATAAAGGAGATGAAGACGGCTGTGAGCACACCTAAACTGGTTGGGATGAGTACATCACTCTGAGGGAAGGGCTTTTTATTTCAACCAATGAGCTTTTTTTATCACTTTTCGAAAATACTGAATTTAATAGGGTATTGAGTTCCCAAATTAATTGTGAAATTAAAAATCAAATAAAATTAACATGCTTATTGTCATAATGACCCTCTGTGTCAACAACATTTGGTTTGTTCAGAGGATGATTTTCCTCACCAAAAAACAGATGAACTGCTCATTAGCATAATGTTATTTGTGGTACCTTGCTATGTGTAAATTGGTTGCTGTTTTCCTGATATCACAACAGTGATTACATTTCAAAAGGACTTCATTAGTTGTGAAGAGCTTTGGGTTATCCTAAACTCTTGAAAAGGGCCAAAGAAAATCTTTCATTTTCAATTGTTCATTCAGTTGCTAACTAGCACTAGAGGGAGAACAAATGTATGCATATTATTTTATGCAAATACACTAGAAATAGATTTGTATGCTCACATCAATTATATTTGTATTTCAATAGTAAAATACTTGAATAAACAATTTTTTGTGAGGCTTAATCAATGTGATGCAGAAGAAATAATATAGGGTGAAATTTGTTTCTTACCCTAAACAGTTAACCATTACTCACATTATTTCAAGGACATAACAGATTGACCAGGCATTCCTTTAACATTTGACATTTAGATTACATTTGACAGAAATACAATTGAACATCTCTCAGAAGAACTCAGCTCAACAAATTATGTACATTTCTGATTTTACAATCCAGAGCTTTATTAGAATCCTAGCTTTGTGTGGTTCATACTAAAATATTGACACCATCTTGTATGTTGCAAAATAATATTTTAGGTAACTGGTTCTTCAAAGTAAACCACTGCCATATACTTAATACAAACCTAATATAAAAATAATAATAAAATAAATAAAATAATATAAACAACATAATATAAATCCAAGGGAATTATAAGCTAAAAGAGTGATTTTTGTTTCAATTTCCTTCCAGAAATACAACACAAACTGGGACATTTATCAAATTTTTTCTACTACATTTAACTGAAAAAATCAGTAGAGGAAAAAGGAAACTACAATGTGTTATTTCTAAATGTTGCCTATAATAGGCAGGTACATTTGGCTTGGTTCAATTGTTAACATTCATGGTTTTCGATCTATTATTTGTATGTAATTGTATGCCTGAGTCCAAAGTCTAGCCTGATACTCCAAAGTGGAAAAACAACTGAAGGAATGTCACCTTGTTGAAAGTTCCACTGGATATTAAAATCTACGTGACATTACTCAAAAGTCTTTGATATCCTTCCAAAGTGAGATTGTACCATTGTCTAACACACATATAAAACATATGAATAATACATCATCATTATTTACAATGAGTAAAATTCTACTAAAAACAATCATAGTCTTTACATATATAGTGAGCTGCTGCCCAAAAATAATTTACCATGTGAAATACTTTAAAACCAAGATTTAATCAGGTAGCATATCAAGATTTAAGTAATTCCCTCCCAAGGATTTCAATAACTTTTGGAATGTGGTATTTTTAAGCAAAGTTATGTACATACTAACCCAGACATTCTTGAATAGGCTAAGTACAAATGGGTCTCTTAAGTCACTGTATGTGCATGGCCACAAATGTTTTGACAGTCTTGCATACGGAGATGAAACGGTCATGTATATTGCAAATGTGTAATAATAACATTATATACTTTATTACAAACTGTAATCTCATTTTAGAAATGGACACAGAGGAACTTTTAAACTTGCTTACTAAGTCACTTGACTTCTCTTGTGGGTTAAACTATGGTTAGAACAAGACCGTACTTACCTCATGAAGGATCACAAACAATATGCCTTCTAATTTTTGGTTTTGGTTGAGGACCTCCAAGGTCCGTGCATGGCATCGAATTTCAAATCTGGAAGTTAATATGTTGGCAATGCCAACTACATTTCACATGCATGGAACCTTGGAATGGCCATGCAGCTGCGAGGCTTTCAGGGAACATCAATAACAAGAAACATTTGAAACCAAATGCATTTCCACAAGGGTAATCAGAAACTCAATGACAATGGCTTCCCTCAAGGCATCAATAGCTCTTCTTAGCTCACAAAACATGAAAGAATGGCATTGATTCAAGAAAATTGTGGAGGCAGTTAGCTATTAATTACCTTGGCTAGAAGACAATGATGGGACAATGCTCCAGACCTGAGCTAAATGAATATGCAATATGAAAGTATAATTTGATAATTTGGGATAATAGCCATGTCAGTTTTTGTACTGCATAAAGTCTGGTTGGAAACAGCCATTTTGTGCAGGTATCTCAGAAAAACCTGCGAAGACAGATCCAGGTCACACTCCTCAGCAGAACTGTGTGTTAGGAGTATGTAAGAGTTAGGTTTTCTTTCTGAAACCAGGAGTCATAGAGAATGGTGTCCAGAAATCAAAAGGAGAATGTTAAGTGTTACGCTGGTACAATCAGCAAGGGAATGGGGCCTTCACTTGTTCCCAAAGGTACTCTACATACTCAGTTCATCTATTCAGTCAAACTGTGACTTTTTAAACTACATTCCACATGTATAAAATTACAGTTTGAGGATAGATGATTGTTTGACACTCATTATCCCATCATTTATCATTAAAAACTCATTCACTGACTCTTAACACACTTGGCCTAATGTTTTTAACTGCTTTCCAGTGTGAAACTTTGTTCAAGTCTTGTAGGTTCATGCAGTTGGAGTCATTTCAATGCTCACTCTATGAGTGATGAAGGCAATAATGCACCCTGTGGAGGAGCAGGGAATCTCTGACAGTAACTTGGATTTACACATGTGAATTCCAAATGGTGCTGTCAGATTTATTCTGTTATAACACTGAGTACCATTAACCTCAATTTTTCTTATTGCCAACTCCAATCCAATGAAACTATAATCACGTGCTATTACAAATGTTACTTTTTCATATATTCAATTACTATAGGATATCTTATAGTAATTTTATTTTTGGTTGCAGTATAACAAACTTTCATTTGAATTTACTACTGAATTATGTTTAAAATTCTATGTTCAATTACCTTAGGGAGACATTAGTTCACACAAATAACCAATCATCAAATGTAAGGATAATTTTGAAATTGTAAGTGCTATGTTTCCTTACAGTGCTATTTGATGAATGTTGACAAAATATTATTGAGGCTTATATAATTGACTGTTCAAAAATGTAATATTAGTTTTAAAAATGCCTGCTGTGCAATTCAATATAAATGACAGTATCTTGTCTCAAAACAAACTCACAATGCTACAGAAAACCTTCAAGCTTCATAAACAGATGTCTGACAGATTTCAAATGGGCATCCATGTTTAAACTGGCTTAGATTCTTGGGCAATTGAAATCAGATGTAAACATGACCTCCATGTAGCTCCAGATCCTGGGCTTATTCATTACTTCTTTCTGAAATTAGAAGTCATACTTAGGAAATCAATTACTAAAGCAGTTTTTATGGAGTTTAGAGCTCAGAAATATTTTGATCTGGAATCTGTATAATTTTCAATGCCTGCAACAAATAACTCACATTGACGGGAAGATATTAAATATTCAGGAATAAAAGTACATTTTTTTCTCTTTCTAAAGCCTGAAATGACTTTTGTTACGTTTGCAAATATGTTTAACAATATTATTTCAAAACAAAAGCAAGCAAAAATGATTAAATAAAATATCATTTTGCATTTTTTCTCTTCATTTCCATGATCCAGAGTTTATCATATTATAGCATTTCATTTTCCTCTGGGGCAAGGATGGGGAAACTGCACCTTTGAGTTTAGTAAAGGAGTCGGGGTTGGGTGTTTTCTATACAATTACTATATTTTCAGAGTTTCTGTACACCCATTAGTTAACAGTGACATTCAGCCAGTCATTCATTCCATTTCATTTAAATTCTGACAACCATTATCTATTTTTAAATAAATCAACATTGCCACAATTTGTATGTATGAAACTGCTCTCCCAAGCAATTTAATTTCCTCATTTTCATGGGGGTCACTGTGATCTGTTGATTTTGAAAATGTTGTTTTTTGCTACATTGGAAATGATTTGATATAATGTCCTTCTCTATGAATTTCCCACCACATTGGAACAGCGATGGTTTAAAATACACACAGTTTCCAGATAAAGCCATTAAGCCTTACCATTGAGCAATGTATTAATGAACCTCTATGTATACATACTGGTTTGGTACTGTGGTATCTACTTGACAACTATTTGATTTTCTGTACCAAACTGTACTTATAAATCCACAAAATCAGGTAGACACAAAAGTCTGACCGGACTTTCTGGACTGAGGAAACTGTGAGACAAGGGCAGAGGGAAAGGAAGAGGTTGCAAGGCTGGGGGAAGACTGAAATAGGTGGCAGGAAAAGAAGAGGCTGCGATGTGGAGGGGTTGGGGAAGATAATGGTGAGACTGCAAGGGCAGAAGAAAGGTGGATGCTGTAGTGTGGGAGATAGGACATGTGGATTAGCGGGGGCTGCAGGGATGATGCCAAGGTGTGTGGAGGAAGCAAGGAGGCGACAGAAACCAAAGAGGAGGTGGTTGTGGAAGAAGGGGAGGAGGAGGTTGCAAGAGATGGGAGAGAACAGAGGGGCTGGAAGGGAAGGACAGTGGGAAAGGAGGAGGCTGTGGAAGCTGAGGGAAGTACACTAAAGGAGGAGATTGTGGGAAAAAAGTAGCATTAAGTCTTGGAAAGAAAGTGGATGTTGTAGAGGGTTGGGAAGAAAGAGAGCAGTTGGAATGTTTGGGAGGGGGAAAGGTGTTGGGGGATGGTGGCTGGTAAGTGAAAAGCACTAATGGAATACTCTGCCTGGAGGCCAAGAAATTTTGAAATTATAGAGATAATGAATTCCTTCAAAATGAAAGTGGAATCTCAAGCTTTATCTGCTAAGATTCAAGAGTTAGTATATGGGAAATAATATGTTGTGTGCTATTTTAAATGAATACAATCAATCAGTAAACTTAAATGTAAGATTGAAATCTGAGATGTAGTGAATAGGGTAGTAACTGGTTAAAATGTCTAGATGTGATGGAAATACATAAATTGTTATTCATCAGTCTAGGGTAACAGTTTTTTTGTGTAAAAGCATCTGAGAGTTATTTTGATAAAAACCTTTGTTGATAACTTATGCCTATTGTCTTGGGCAATTTTAAATACTGTGGTGTCTAAGAAATTAATGCTCTTCTCGAGTTGTGGCTTCAAATTTAGTGGAGTGTTGATAATTGAGAATATTGATGAATTATTCTAATTTGATTTTGATTTGAGTCTAAATACACTGTTAGTCTACTCAAATACAGAAGGTATTGTTATTACTACCTGATTTCATCATCTAATGATTGAGAGCCAAAATGCATTGGAAAAGAGGCATTAAAGAGCTGTCAAAGTGAAAAGTTAGGGTGGTGCCGGATGTAAGGGGCCCAGAACCAGGAGAAACACCAGGCCCCATGATTTATCTTTGTGGCTTCAGAAGCAATGTTGGGATTCTGTTGCATTCCCATCACAGGGAACCTTCCCTAGCAGTGAGCTAGAATTATGATCACCCACCTGCTGGCAGCAAACTAACACTGACAAGGCTCCAATCAGAGCCTCTTTTGCGGCTTCATTGGTATCTTGGGATTGGAGGGGACGTGGGGAAGGTTAGGAGCACATTGGATAAGGAATCATCAGAGCCAAAACAAAGAGTTGCAAACAGGGAAGGCTGCACCCTGGAACCAAAATTATTCACTAGGAGGAGGATTCCCTTCTATTTTAAGGGACCTATCAGCTTCGCCCTTCAAATTTTTTATTTAAATGTCCAGCTCAGAGGGCACCTCCATGTTCAGCCACCTTTGTGGCCCCTAATCTGCCTCATTAGGGTCCACTTCTCCCAATGGGCTATATGGACAGCTTAGAAACTCAGACTCTTTTATGGAACCTGCAACATCAGAACACATCCTTAATACGGTATCGACCAATCAGGGGGCTGTGTCCCAGATAATTGCTGAACTGGTTTTGTTGCCAAGCAACCATGGGCTTGGGACCTTCAAATGGTCCTGATGTCAGGGTCCTGAAGCCCATGATTAGATCCAGCTCTCAGACATGATAAAGCCTAGTGCTATAAGCTTATTGTGGAAGAGCATTACATACCGCTTCAAATTTTCACTAGCTTAGTATAACTCCATTTTATAGTGAAGATTAGAGAGATGCTGGAAAAGCACCGCAGGTCAGACAGCATCCGAGGAGCAGGAAGATCGATGTTTCGGGCAAAACCCCTTCATCAGGAACAAGATCATTCCTGATGAAGGGCTTTGCCCGAAGCATCGATTTTCTTGCTCCTCGGATGCTGCCTGACCTGCTGTGCTTTTCCAGCACCACTCTAATCTTGACTTTAATCTCCAGCATCTGCAGTACCCACCTCCGCCCAGTCCGTTTTATAGTGGCCTATCAGTTAATATTCATAAGAATTTATTATTCTTTAGCAAAGTGTTCCACCCATGCTCTATTAAAATTAGTCATAACATATAAATTGAAGTTATTGTCATACGTGCTCACATTCAGGCTTCCTCCACGGTCACCACCTTGATGCTAGTCAGAGTCAAGTATGCCTGCTTCTTACCTCCTACTGCACTTCACCACCAGTGGATACCATTCTCAGAATAGTACTGACAGTATAATTGCCACCTAAATTATAAGTTGATCACACGGTTAAACGTTTGGTGGTTTGAACAGAATACATGGATAAACAACACAACACTAATGATGTTTATTAGTTATTTTAAGGAATGGATTGATATGGTCAGATACTCATACAAAACTAATGCTTCATTATCATGCACAGCTTCCTCTGAAAGTAATTTGTTCTCCTAGTGATAGATCTTATAATTCAGGGCAATTTTATCAGCAGGAAAACAATGGCAAAATCTGACTGCCTGAAGCCCTCCTACTTTTATACACAGTGAACATAATGAGTACTGAGCAATCAGTTCCCACTGCTACCCATGGTCCAAGTGGAATACATGTGCAGTTTATAAAACAAAACAAAATTACTTTAAATGCTCAACTTAAAAATGACCCACGTCACTGCAAAATATTTCTCTTGAATGATGAGCAGTTTCATTTCACCACAATTTATTGTTGTGGTTCTGTTCGCCGAGCTGGAAGTTTTTGTTGCAAACGTTTCGTCCTCTGGCTAGGCGACATCATCAGTGCTTGGGAGCCTCCTGCGAAGCGCTTCTTTGATGTTTCCTTCGGTGTTTATAGTGGTCTGTCCCTGCCGCTTCCGGTTGTCAGTTTCAGCTGTCCGCTGTAGTGGTTGGTATATTGGGTCCAATATACCAACCACTACAGCGGACAGCTGAAACTGACAACCGGAAGCGGCAGGGACAGACCACTATAAACACCGGAGGAAACATCAAAGAAGCGCTTCGCAGGAGGCTCCCAAGCACTGATGATGTCGCCTAGCCAGGGGACGAAACGTTTGCAACAAAAACTTCCAGCTCGGCGAACAGAACCACAACAACGAGCACCCGAGCTACAAATCTTCGCACAAACTTGGACCACAATTTATGGTGAAAAGAAAGTGAAGGTGGAGACACTTGCTCAGTGAGCCAGGTACAGTGAACTGCATTGTTTACACTTCAAATGAGACTCAAATAATCAACCCTTTTCTACAAAATGGATAGAAATCTCAAGTGTAAATGTCATTGCTATACTTGTTAAATGTGCCTTTATTGAGTTTCTTGGAACCCTACTCACCTTGTTTTTGTAAAAATCCATTAGTATGGGATTTTACCTCCTTACTTGCATTCCTGTCTTATGCAGCATTTTGAAAATAAAAGTAGGATTTGTGAATATTTTTGGATCATTTACATTAACAACAGGGGTAGCTTCCTCTCTGCTACATAGGCATCCATGTGGTACAGCTGGGGTTCATGTGTTTGGTGACATAAAGTTCAAACTTTCCTGGCCTCAGATAGATTTAGCCAATCACAGGCTCTCTAGATGGTGCAATGTACACCATTCAGGCTCATGTGGGAGGAGAGTGTAACTCCTGTAGGAGAAGAATACAGTCAGAATAAAGGAGGTTGTTCCAGGAAGAACTCAATACCTTTTCATCTATTGGAATTGTGAAGGAAATGATTGTTAAAGTCTTGTGGCACAGTGGATAGCATCCCTGCCTCTGAGCCAGAAGCTTCAGATTTCATTCCCACTCTAGAACTTGATTAACAAAGGTCCACTCATAACATGGTCAATCAGAGTGAATACCCATCTTTAAATGCTTCTAATATATACCAATGGAAAGTGGTAAAAGCAAAGGAGATTCCTGTCCAACCACATAAAAGAATGAAAATTGGAGTCTCTATCATTACTACCCATAGCTTGAGGACTATAACAACGCACAGAGAAGTTATCTCAGACATTTTGGGGGTGTTTGGCATAGGTTGCTGGATTGTTGGTGTGGATCAGATGGTGCAGAGTGTTGCCAACAGAACAAAGTTTGATTCTCATTCCAACTATGATAGATTCAGGATCTGCCTCATAGTGCTATGGCCTCCTCCATGGGCAATGTGTTTTACCTACCCTCAGAGAAGGTTCTCTGAACCAGACAACTGAAAGAAGAGGAGATAAGCATGGATGGGACGATTACATGCCCCTGCACAGAAGTGATGTTGCAGTATAAGGGGAGGTCAGTTCAGTTACTGAATTGTAACGCTGCTGGAATACACTGAAGGACTAAAGGCCACGTTAACTACAACCGACATCTCTAAAGATTCCCATGAATGTTTTCTTGCTACTGAACAGTCAAATGTTCCAACAATTTGACACTGCACAGGTCATCACTACAATGCTCAAGGACAGCGCATGGACTTTCTCAGCTGCTGTACCCAGACACCTGGACCTTGAAAGGTCTGCCCAGAACCCCTGGTGATGCCGTCATCTGTGGGTGCTCTAAGAGCTGATACAGGTTTAAAACATTTCTGGTGGAGTCCACATTAAGTCTCTCTATTTGGCCACTTAAGCAAGTTTCAGACTTCCACAGTGAGTGTGCCTAGCCCAGAGTTCTCTGCACTAAACAGTCCGCCTGTTAAGGTGAAGGGTGGAAGGTATAGGGGGGATGTCAGGGGTAGGTTCTTTACCCAGAGAGTGGTGGGGGCATGGAATGCGCTGTCTGTGGGAGTGGCAGAGTCAGAATCATTGGCGACCTTTAAGCGGCAATTGGATAGGTACATGGATGGGTGCTTAAGCTAGGACAAATGTTCGGCACAACATCGTGGGTCGAAGGGCCTGTTCTGTGCTGTATTGTTCTATGTTCTATGTTCTATGCTTTCAGTGCATAACATTATTTTAGTTATTTTAATCTGCACCTGCTGTAATTTGTCAGCAAGCATTTTATAAAAACCTCTCAGTCCTTAAAAGGTTCTCATTAATTTGTTCTCTCCTTTCCTGCAGGCATTGGTTCCTTGCTAGGATACAGTTCTACAGGCACCAGTCATGCAAAAGTGCCCTGCCTAAGTGACCATTATCCCTGTGTGATCCGTGACAGTCAGTGATGGCAGATGATTAACTACAGCTGTGCCTAGTCGTGTCCTCAGTCAATACTAAAGCAAATTGTAAGGCCCCTATCGCCTTTCTAATTAAGAAGAGCTAATTCAATGACTTAAACTCACACTAATAACATATTAACAAATATTCAAATTAATCACACTCAAAAATAATCGAACACTGGAAAAGGCTGTGGAAAGGTTTGTGTTGGTGACTGAAGTTAAGATTCATGAAGTAGGCTTTGTGGAGGATTTTGACACCAAAGAGGACAGCAGCATGACATGTCATGTCAATAAGAAACAAAAACGTTTCAAAGTAAGGAGTTACAACAACTTGACATGTTGTTGGGTGGTGGGAATAGGAATGGGAAGAACAAATTGAGACTAGATATTCAATTGAAGGTCGGGAACCTGATGTCGAGATTATTTCCAGGCTATACCACCGCAAGGTCACTGGAATCATTACCCCAGGAGAGGGATACTGTCTTCAGAGCTTGATAATCAATGACAGTTAGCAGTCATGATGGAAACCGTTACTACCTCACAAAATAGAGGAGGCTGGAGAAAACACAGCCAACAGCCTCATAGTGCAGAGAAGTAGTCGAATATTCATCGGAAAGATGCTATACTCGATTTGATCCTTCACCTTCAAAAATATTGCTTAATGGCATCCCAGATTGCAACTGACAACCTTGCACTAACATGCATCAGGGAAGTGCCACTGTGCAAAAGCAAAAAATTGCTGGAAAAACTCAGTAAATCTGGCAGAATCTGTAGAGAGAAAGCAGATACTATGTCACGGCGCAATTTGATGGAGCTATGAACTGACAAGTCTCCAGGTCCTGATAAACTTAATCTAGGGCCTAAAAGAAGTGGCTAGTGAGAAATTTGATGTGGTCAAGTGACCACAGGCCCAAAATTGGACAGAAAATTGGCCAAACTAAATTAAACAGAACCCAGCAGCTATTGGCTTCAGAGAATAGTGGAAACCAAGGTCAAAGAGGTCACAAAGGTTTTGGGGGAACCAATTACAACAAGCCGGAGCTTTGTGTACTGGAGGAGTTTTGATCAGATTTTCTAACTTCCAGCCAATACCGTAGGACGTGCACTTTGGTAGGAAGAATAGAGGCATGGACTATTTTCTAAATGGGAAGAAAATACAGAAGTCTGAAGTGCAAAGAGACCTAGGAGTCCTATTCCAGGTTGAGTCAGTAATTCGGAAGGCTAATACAATGAGAGTATTTATTTTGAGAGGACTTGAATATAAACAAATGGATGTACTTTTGAGGCTCTATAAGGCTCTAGTCAGACCATATTTGGAGTATTGTGCACAGGTTTGGGCCCCATATCTCAGGAAGGATGTATTAGCCCTGGAAGCATGATCAGAGGAAGTTCACAAGAATGGTTCCAGGAATGAAAAGTTTAACATTTGAGGAACATTTGAGGACTCTGGGTCTATACTTGATGGAGTTTAGAAGGCTGAGGAAGGATCTAATTGAAACATACGGAATACTAAGTGGCCTGGTCAATGTAGATTGGGAAGATGTTTCCATTGGTATGAGAAACTAGGACCCAAGGGCATAGCCTTACGGTAAAGGGAAGGCCTTTTAGAATGGAGATAAGGAGAAACTTCTTCAGCCAGAGAGTGGTAAATCGATGGAATTCGTTGACACAGAAGGTTGTGGAGACCACCTGACTGAGTATATTTAAAACTGAAATAAATAGGTTCTTGAGTATCAAGGGGATCAAGGGTTACAGGGAGAAAGCGGAAGAATGGGATTGAAAAACATATCAGTCATGATTTAATGGCAGAGCAAAATCAATGGGCTGAATGGTCTAGTTTCTGCTCCTATGTCTTATGGTCTAACAAGCAAAGAACCTAGGACCTATGCTGGAACACAGCAGCAGAAGGTTACAATCATTGGAAATATTCAGCAAACTTTCATTGAGGACAATTGACGCATTGAGGAATGACAGCTCATTAAATGTTTGCAAAGATATGGATAATAGAAAAAACAAGACAGTGTGGGCTACGTACATGTAGGCAGAATTTTGGATGAACTGCAATTTATAAATGGCAAGATGACTGATGGATAATTGAATATGTTGAAATTAAAAGTATTGTAACTATTTAAAGCAGCTGTTTTGGTGTTTGTTATGATGTGGCTCATTCAGAGTCAAATAGCATTCTACTCTGTCTGATTCACTCAACATCAACAGCCATGGAAAGGAATTAAATCAGGGACTGAGGATTCCTAGCGGGAAACAAACAAGATAACAGTAGTATGTTGGGTGCTGAGTTGAAGGAAATTCTTGCAGGTGAGACTTGATTCCTGTGAAACTGTTGAATAGCACTGAGCTGGTTGAGACACCAATGGAGGAGGAAAGATAAATGCAATAGATATATATACACATGGAAAAGCTGATCACATGCAAATGCACAGTATGAAAATGAGTAAATGAAGGGAACACCTTAGGACATACCTGAGATTAAGGCTTAAGTAGTGCTGGGTGGTACAAGGAGCCATTGCGGTGCATGGGTTGGCTTTGTCAGGATAGCTAGACAATGAACAAGGCTATGCCACCATATGGGAGTAACTCAGATCCATAGACTGAAACTCTCTGTATGGTTAGCTAAGAACTTGATCTACAGATCTTTATAAAATCTTTGAACATGGAAAGTTTAAGAAGAGCAATAGAAATTTGTTTAATATATTTGGCTTGATTTATTATTATCACATACACCTGGATACAGTTAAAAGTTTTGTTTTGCATGCAGTACAGACAGATCACACCATACAAAGTGCATGAGGGTAATAGAACAGAGTGAAGAGTACAACGTTACAGCTGCAGAGCAGGTGCACAAAAAGCAAGGTCAACATTAAATCTGAAATCTGAGAGATCCGTTCACAAGCTTAATGACCAAGGGGAAGAAGCTGTTCTTGAATCTACAAGGTAAGACTAGAGTGACTGCCTTTGACATAAAGGCTCCTTTAACCACGTGGCAACAAGCAGCCCTGGAGAAATTGAGGTTAATAGGAACTGGGAAAAACATTCAGCTGGTTGGAGCCATACCTGGCACAAAAGATGATGGTTGTGGTCATTGACACTGATGAAAAATTTCCTCAAGGTAGTGTCCCTGACAAAAAAATCCCCTTCAGCTGTTTCATTAATGACCTTTATTCCATTATAAGGTCAGGAGTGGTGAGTTCTTTTACTGATGATTGTATGATATTCAGCACCATTCATGACTCCTCAGATACTGAAACCGTCCATGCCCAAGTACAACCAGATCTGGACAAATCTAACATGGCTAATAAATGATAAGCTGTGTTAGTGCCATCTAAGTACAGGCAATGACCATCTCCAATGAGAATGTAACCATGTCTCCCCTTGTCATTCATTATCATCTCTGAACCCATCTCGATCAATATCCTAATGTTACCATTGATCAGAAACTGAGCTGAATCAGCTAAATAAATACTGTGACTAGTGGGTGGCAAGGTGACACAGTGGCACAGTGGTTAGCACTGCTGCCTCACAGCGCCTGAGATCCGGGTTCAATTCCCGCCTCAGGCGACTGACTGTGTGGAGTTTGCACATTCTCCCCGTGTCTGCGTGGGTTTCCTCCGGGTGCTCCGGTTTCCTCCCACAGTCCAAAGATGTGCAGGTCAGGTGAATTGGCCATGCTAAATTGCCCGTAGTGTTAGGTAAGGGCTAAATGTAGGGGCATGGGTGGGTTGTGCTTTGGCGGTTCGGTGTGGACTTGTTGGGCCGAAGGGCCTGTTTCCACGCTGTAATGTAATGTAATGTAAACAGCAGGTCAGAGGCTAAGAATTTAGGTTAGTAACTCACCTCCTGACTTCTCTCGACTCTGATATCTAGCATCTGCAGTCTTCACTTTCTCCTAGTTGATTCTAATCTCACTGCGAAGCCTCTTCCAAGGATGCCTACCTTGAAGTTCTCCTCCTCTCTCTACAAGGATCTCAGTGACTGTCTCTCACTGCAACCCCCAGGTCGTCTCCTCTGCTCTGAAGCTCTTCAGTATCCCAGTTCCAAATTTCCAATTCGGCACTGCCCTCATGACCTGTCCCATCTGTCCATCTTCCTTCCCACCTATCCGCTCCAGCCTCCCCTCCAACCTATCACCTTTACACCACCTCCATTCATCTACTGCACTCTCAGCTACCTTTCCCCCAGCCCCAACCCCCTTCCCATTTATCTCTCCACCTCCTCGGCTCACTAGCCTCATTCCTGATGAGGGGCCTTTGCTTGAAACATCGACTCTCCTACCCCTCGGATGCTACCTGACCTGTTGTGCTTTTCCAGCACCACACTCTCGACTCTAATCTCCAGCATCTACAGTCCTCACTTTTGTCTCCTGACTTAGCAAAACCTGTCTACTATCTATAAGTCATTAGTCAAGATTGTTGTGGAATGTTTTTCATTTTCCTGGATGAGGATGTTCAAGAAGCTCGAGGCCATTCAGGACAAAGCAGTTCACTTGATCAACATCCCATCCACTATCTATCTTAAACATTCATTCTCTCTACTACAAAGCACAGTGACAGCAGTGTGTACTCTCTAGGAGATACATTGCAATAATCCAAAGCTCCCAGCGCCTCCAAACCTGCAACCTCTACCATCTGAAAGGACATGGTCACCAGGTGCATGGAAACATAGTACCTTCAAGTTCACCTCCAAGCCCTACTCTACTGGCGTGGAACAACCTCTCTGCTAATTATTTCACTGTCATGCAGTCAAGATCCTAAAACTCCCTTCCCAGCAGCACTGTCAGTGAACCTGCACTAGATGGATTACAGTTGCTGGGGAAGATGTCTAAGCACCACCTTCTCAACGCAATTAGGAATGGGCAATAAATATTGGCCTAGCCAGTGCCACCTATACCTGTACAAAAAGAGTTTACAAAATGTGAATAGACTCTAGTGCCTTAAGTGATTCAATATATCTTGGAATGCTTATTTTAATTGCATTTTAATATTTAATGTAAAGATTATTAAATTCATGTAGCAGAATAGTAAATTCATCAATGATGTAATGTTTTATTGCCCAACATGTCCTGAAGGGCAAGCATTTTGACAGGTCTGCAGGTTTTCTAAGAAAGGGCAATTTATTGGCAAGTTTGACCTCAATTCCTCTTGTTTCTAAAACAGGTGTTTAACTTTTGTACAACAGAATGCTTTAAACTTCCAGTTCTGCCCTCCGTATCATTCATCTTTTGTGTATCTCAAGAAGAATGTAAATGTCTGTGTCAGGAGGCCATTCTTTGCGTGGATTAAACATGAACAAAGAACAATTTAGTACAGCATTGTACTGTGAATTGTCAAAGAACACCTGTGCTTTTTTAAAAATGTCTATTTCTCTGTAATTTCAGGATTTGGGCAAAACTATCGCTGCTTTTGTGACTAGCATTCCCATGGATACTGCCAGGTTGACATACCGGTATTTGCAGATTTAATTGCTGGCCTCTCTGTAGTTTTTGATTGTGTTCACATGCTGTTTTACTGCAATGCCACTCAAAGTATGACATATTGTGATTGGAAAGCATTTATCATTATTAATTAATGAAGCTTTCCCAGCTTCCTTTGAGAACAGAAACCTCTGTGTGCATTAATGACCTGGCAAATTAAGAAATGGGCACCTCTGCTTTTAGATGCAAATGATCTAGCTCCAGTTGATGGATATAAAACTCCTCTCACACAGTGCAATTTGTTTTAATCACCATTTGGTTCCTTTACAAAACATCTCAATTGGGGGAAAAAACCCCAAAGAAATGCAGATGCTGGAAATTAGAAACAAAAAAAAACGCTGGAAAAACTCAACAGGTCTGGCAGAACATGTGGAAACAAAGCAGAGTTAATGTTACAGGTCAAATGGCCTTTCTTCAGAACTGATTGCAGTTTGGAAATGTTTGGTATGTGTTGCAAATGTAGTGAGTGGTGAGGGATGAGGCGTAACTTATAGGTATGGTTGGAACCCAGAGAGAGAGAGAACAACAGTTGAACAGACAAAGGAATGAGTGAAGGTTTGCCTGGAAGAATCAGTGGGGACCATTAGTGGCTGACAATGGATTGTCTGTGGTGGCAGCCCATGTAATGACAAGGCCTGGTGTGTGGGGAGTTGGGATAAGTACATGGGAGAAGGTGCTTAGGCCCTAAAATTAGTCCTGAAGACAGCAGGGTCCCCAAGGGGAATATTAGATGCTGTTCTTCCAGCTTTAGAATAACTCTTTGATGGCGCTGGTCAACAATCAACATCCTGGAGGGTCATCATTGATCATAAACTTGAATTGGACCCACCATATATTGTGGGTATAACAGCAGGCCATAGACTAGGAATTCTACAGTGCCTTGTAGAGATTTATAAAATCATGAAGGGCATGGATAGGGTAAATAGACAAGGTCTTTAACCAAGATGGGGCATAGGTTTAAGGTGAGAATGGAAAGACTTAAAAAGGATCTAAGGGGCAACGTTTTCATGCAGAGGGTAGTGCCTGTATTAAATGAGCTGCCAGAGGAAGAGGCGGAGGCTGGTACAATTACAACATTATAAAGGCATCTGAATGGGTATATGAATGGGAAGGGTTTAGAGGGATATGGATCAAATACTGGCAAATGGGATGAGATTTATGTAGCTGAAGGGTCTGTTGCCGTGCTGTATATTTCTAAGACTCTGAGTAACTAACCTTCCAGCTCCCCAAAACCTGTTAACTATGTGTAAGGCACAATTCAGGAGAGGGATAGAGCATGACCACTTAGTGGGTGGCACGGTGACAGAGTGGTTAGCACTGCTGCCTCACAGCGCCAGAGACCCGGGTTCAATTCCCGCCTCAGGCGACTGACTGTGTGGAGTTTGCACATTCTCCCCGTGTCTGCGTGGGTTTCCTCCGGGTGCTCCGGTTTCCTCCCACAGTCCAAAGTTGTGCAGGTCAGGTGAATTGGCCATACTAAATTGCCCGTAGCAATTTAGGTAAGGGGTAACTGTAGGGGTCTGGGTGGGTTGCACTTCAGCGGGTCGGTGTGGACTTGTTGGGCCGAAGGGCCTGTTTCCACACTGTAATGTAATCTAATCTAATCACTTGCCTGGATGAGTGCAACTCAAACAACAACCAAGACGCTCTAGACCATGTAGGACAAGTTAACCCATTTGACTGACATCCCACTCACAACCTTCAAAACTGACATTGTTGCAGCAATGCGTACCACATACAAGATGCAATGCAGCAACCCACCTATGCTCCTTCACCAGAACTTCAGATACTGTAACATCTAATCCATGAATAAAGAGAAAATATTCGGCACTCAAGAAAAGGCACATGAGAACTGAACTGCCATCAGAGATAAAACAAAATAATGAAGAATATTAAGGAGAAATTGTCAAAATATACTGAGCCAATGTTACATCCCTTTGACAATTTTTTTAATCCAAACCTAACAAACACGGATGTACACTTAAAAACAGCATGGTTTAGAAAAATTTACTGCATGCCAGAAATGGTGTGCAGGTCACCCTGGTCTCAAATCATTTTTGAATTAAAATTCCTGCTTGTTAAAGGGTGTAATTACAGCAGTCTGTAGAAAATTAATGCTCAGTAAATGGACATCTGGCATGATAAATCTTCACCAATTTTTCTCATCTGGAAAATGTGTGGTGTACTCTCTTTGCTTTGACTAGGGAATTATATTTACCCTAATCTAGGAAGCAGAATGCAATTCAGGTTGTACAGGAATGCCATGATCAAGAAAAATACTAATCAGAAATCATACATGACCCTAAGGACACTCCTGTGAATCAGTTTCTGTTTTACTAACATGTGAATCCATGCATTGTCACTGTCATCCACTGTTTCTATTCAGTGATAATCACTCAGTAAAGCAAAGATTTTAGGTTGCAGCAAGTTTGATATGTGATAGCTGACAGAGTTGAGAATGAGATGTACTGTAGTAAACTGGCAACTGTTATTACTTAAGACAAGTTGTGAATAGACCAGTGCATTCTGCCCGGAAACTGTAGGTTCTGATAAATCTGAAAGAATTTATGCTTTTACTGTTTGTCATGGAGTCTATTTTGATAACGCAATTTGCCAGATTTCAGGACACAATTTTGGGTTTCTCACTTGCTCCATCCCTCAGCAGGAATGGGGCAACAGGGGGAACAGATCCACGAAAAACAACTTGCCTTGTCTGAACCCTCTCTGAAAGGCTTATTATAATGAAAACCTTCCCCCTTGTTGATTTTTATAATATTGTGGTCAGAATTTTCAAAGATCAAGGATTACGTTGTTGCCATATTGCAAGTGGAACCCAACTCTCTACGGGCAGACCATGAGATCCTTGTGACATTTTACCAGTGGTGGCATGGCCTGGCAAATGGGTGGTCACTGTCAGATTCAGTAGGGCAGAGGTATGGAAACTCTAGGGCATGAGATAACGTTTCATACCATAATCTTGATAACTTGTTAAGATCTCTCTACTTTAATTAGGTTGTACAGTTTTAGATTACTTGTTAAAGATTTGTAGCTCATCCATGGACTCAACCAACAAGCACATGACCTGGACCCAATATACCGGCCACTACAAAGAACAACTGGAACTGGAAACTGGAAGCAGCAGAAACAGAACCAAATAAATTCCAGAAGACACAGTACAACAGCGCTTTACAGCAGGCTCCAAACACTGAAGGTGTCACCGAGATAGGGATGAAATGTCTGCAAATCAAATTCCTAGCTCGGTGAACATACCCACAACCACGATTACTTGTCACTTTGGTTAGACCCTCAGCATGTGACTCTTATACCTATCATGTTAGTCCAGCCATTTGGTTTGTCTCCAGTACCATCTTTGTTTTTTGCAATTATCTCTCTACCTCAATAGGGTCATATGTGATCCCCTCACTTGCTATTCAGCTGTTGACATTTAGTCATACCATCTGACACTTCTGATCACCTGTAATGATTTGTTATTCAGTCTGTCGATACCCCACTCACTCCATTTGTATGATCTTTTGGCTTCTCTGCCTATAAATTTCCTGCCTATGCGGTACTCTTTACTTTACCTGATGAAGGAGCAGCGCTTCAAAAGCTTGTGATTTCAAATAAATCTGTTGCACTTTAACCTGGTGTCCTGCAAGTTCTGGCCTTGTCCACCCAAGTCCAACACTCACACCTCATCATGGTTAAATTGGATGCACTGCAATCTGCAGACTGATGGAAAGGTTTGGGAAAACTGAAAAGAATTACTTTGCAGGAAGATCTAGCCTTAGTAGCATTAACAGAAACTTATCAACTACAAGTTGGATAAAAATGGGAACTAAATCTACTGGAAATTATATACATTTGTCGGAGAGATAAGGAAGGAAAAAAATGGTATAGTAAAATTGTGAAAAGTGTGAACACATGCTGAAGAGGGAGTTGATGACGTAGACAAGGGACAGGACTGGATGTTACAATCAAAAATTGTACAATTAAAACACTTATTTAAATATGGTGTGAGACATTGGGTAAGCAATTCCATATCACCACACCAGACTCTAACATTACAGAAGGTAAGTGAATACCAAATCTGGAGGCCCACCAGCCATTTTGAAATAAAACACATGTATTACTCTGTATATATAACAGGTTATTAGATTACTATTTTGAGTCAGAGAGTCATAGAAATGTACAGCATGGAAACAGATTCTTCGGTCAGACATCTCCATGCTGACCAGATAACCTAACCAAATATAGACTCATTTGCCAGCACTTGGCCCATATCCCTCTAAACGCTTCCTATTCATATACACATCCAGATGCCATTTAAATGTTGTAATTGTACCAGCCTCCACCACTTCATCTGGCAGCTCATTCCATACAGCACCACCCTCTGCATGAAAAAGTTGCCCCTTAGGTCCCTTTTGAATTTTTCCCCTCTCACCCTAAGCCTATGCCCTCTAGTTCTGGACATCCTATCCCAGGGAAAAGACTTTATCCATTTGTCCTGTTCAGCCATAACATGACCTCCCAACTCCTATACTCAATGTTCTGACCAATAAAGGAAAGCATATTAAATGCCCTCTTCACTATCCCATTTACCTGAAACCCCACTTTCAAGGAATTATGAACCTGCACTCCAAGATCTTTGTTCAGCAACACTTCCAGGACTTTACCATTCAGTGTATAAGTCCTGCCCTGATTTGCCTTTCCAAAATGTAATACCTCACAGTTTCCTAAATTAAACTCCATCTACCAGTCCTGGGCCCATTGGTCCATCTGATCAAGATCCCGTTGTACTCTGAGGTAACCTTCTTCACTGTCCACTACACCTCCAATTTTGGTGTCATCTGCAAACTTACTAACTATACCTCCTATGTTCACATCCAAATCATTTAACTAAATGACGAAAAGCAGTGGACCCAGCACTGAACTTGTGACACACCACTGGTCACAAGTCTCCAGTCTGAAATCCAACCCTCCACCACCACCCTCTGTCTTCTACCTTTGAGTCAGTTATGTATCCAAATGGTTAGTTCTTCCTATATTCCATGTGATCTAACCTTGCTAACCATCTATCATGAGGAACCTTGTTGAACATCTTAACGAAGTTCATATAGATCATGTCCACCAATCTGCCCTCATCAATCTTCTTTGTTACTTCTTCAAAAAACTGAATCAAGTTTGTGAGACATGATTTCCCATGCACAAAGCCATGTTGACTATCCATAATCAGTCCTTGCCTTTCCAAGTACATGTCAACCCTGGATGTAGGTGTGCTCGCTGAGTTGGGAAGTTCATTTCCAGACATTTTGTCAACCTACTAGGTAACATCTTCAGTGGGCCTCAGGCGAAGCAGTGTACATGATTCCTGCTTTCTGTTTATATGTTTGGGTTTCTTTGGGTTGGTGATATTATTTCCTGTGGTGATGTCATTTTCTGTTCTTTTTCTCAAGGGGTGGTAGATGGGGTCTAATTTGATGTGTTTGTTGAAAGAGTTCCGGTTGGAATGCCATGCTTCTAGGAATTCTCGTGCGTGTCTGTGTTTGGCTTATCCTAGGATGGGTGTGTTGTCCCAGTTGAAGTGGTGTCTTTCTTCATCTCTATGTAAGAACACAAGTGATAGAGGGGGTCATGTCGTTTTGTGGCCAATTGGTGTTCATGTATCATGGTGGCTAGTTTTCTGCCTGTTTGTCCAATTTAGTGTTTGTAACGGTTCTTGCACTATATTTTATAAATGACATTAGTTTTGCTTGTTGTCTGTATAAGGTCTTTCAAGTTCATGAGCTGCGGTTTTAGTGTGTTGGTGGGTTTGTGGGCTACCATGATACTAGAAACCCTAGCCACTCTCCCCTACATCAAAGACATCGCGGAAATGACTGCCAGACTACTCAGACCCCTTGGCATCATGGTAGCCCACAAACCCACCAACACACTAAAACAGCAGCTAATGAACTTGAAAGACCCTATACAGACAACAATCAAAACTAATGTCATTTATAAGATATCGTGCAAGAACTGTAACAAACTCTGCATTGGACAAACAGGCAGAAAACTAGCCACCATGATACATGTACACCAATTGGCCACAAAACAACATGACCCTCTCTCACTAGTATTCTTACATACAGATAAAGAAGGACACCACTTCAACTGGGACAACACATCCACCTTAGGACAAGCCAAACAGAGACACGCACGAGAATTCCTAGAAGCATAGCATTCCAACCGGAACTCTTTCAACAAACACATCGAATTAGACCCCATCTACCACCCCTTGAGAAAAAGAACAGGAACTGACATCACCACAGGAAATAACATCAACCCAAAGAAACCGAAACATATAAACAGAAAGCAGGAATCATGTACACTGCTTCGCCGGAGGCCCACTGAAGATGTTACCTAGTAGGGTGACGAAACGTCTGGAAATGAACCTCCCCGCTCAGCGAGCAAACCTACATCCAGAACCTCAACCTGAGCTACAAACCTTCTCAAAACTGGCTAACATGTAAATCCTGTTCCTCAGGATTCCCTCCAACAACTTGCCCACCACTGATGTCAGGCTCACCAGGCAATCGTTCCCTGGTTTTTCCTTACCACCTTTCATAAATAGTGGCACCACATTAGCCAACTTCCACACCTCACCCATGACTACTGATGATCCAAATATCTCAGCAAAGGGCCCAGCAATTATTTCCCTAGCATCCCACAGAGTTCTGGGGTATACCTGATCAGGTCCTGGGGATTTATCTACCTTTATGCATTTTAAGACATCTAACACTTCCTCCTCTGTAATATGGACATTTTTCAAGATGTCACCATCTATTTCCCCACATTCTGTATCTTTCATGTCCTTCTCCACAGTAAACGCTGATGCAAAATGCTCAGTATCTCCCCATACCCTACATATAGGCTGCCTTGCTGATCCTAGAGGAGCCCTATTCTCTCCTGAGTTACCCCTTTGTCCTTAATGTATTTATTAAATCCCTTTGGATTCGCCTTAACTCTTATTTGCCAAAACTATCTCATATCCCCTTTTTGCCCTCCTAATTTTCTTCTTAAGTATACTCCTGCTGCCTTTATACTCTAAGGATTCACTCGATCTCTGCTGTCCATACGTAAAAACTTCATTTTTTTTCTTGACCAAAACCTCAATTTCTCTTGCCTTGCTTTTCACCCTAACAGGAACATACTGTTTCTGGATTTTCATTATCTTATTTTTGAAGGCTTCCCTTTTTCTAGCCAGGCAAATAAGGTTAAAGAGAATTCAAAGGGTTTTTTTAACAAATACATTAAGGGCAAAAGGGTAACCAGGGAGAGAATAGGGCCCCTCAAAGATCAGCATGGCAGCCTACGTGTGGAGCTGCAGGAGACGGGTGAGATACTAAATGAGTATTTTGCATCAGTGTTTACTGTGGAAAAGGACATGGAAGATACAGAATGTGGGGAAATAGATGGTGACATCTTGAAAAATGTCCAAATTACGGAGGTGGTGCTGGATGTCTTAAAATACATAAGGTGAATAATTCCCAGGACCTGTTCAGGTGTATCCCAAACTCTGTGGGAAGCTAGGGAAGTGATTGCTGGGCCTCTTACTGAGAAATTTGGATCATTGGTGGTCATAGGTGAGGTGCTTGAAGACTGAAGGTTGGCTAACGTGGTGCCACTATTTAAGAGAGGTGGTAAGGAAGCCCTTTACTGGCGAGCATCCGCACCCTTTGATTGTCAGACAGAAAATGCTTGGACATGATTTACCCTGGATAGGAGGTGGCAGTAAGGCTCTTGTGGTCCAGTGGTAGTATCCCTATCTTTTAGCTGGGTGGCCCTGGTGAAGTTCCAACTGCTCCAGAGGTGGGTCTTTACATCTCTGAGCAGATTGATTAGAAAATATCAATGAGGAGGTGGCACAAGGACAGGTGATAAAAGCTTGCAGAAAGGATCATCGCTGCATGTATTAGTAAAGTCTGCTGAAGGTGGCAGCATTTCAACACCATTAAACTTTATTTATTCGTTATTTTTGCATTGTCATCATTGTACAGAAAGGGACAGAGCAGAGAGCTTGAATTTGGTGATAATGACTGACTTCCAGTTCACTTCTAGTTCTATCCTGCTTGCATCCTGACCCAGGTGCCTCACTGAGCATGGAGACCTCCCCACAAATTGGTTGCTTGCACTGCCAAATAGTGGCTCATTGATCATCCAAGACTCCATACCCTGGGAGTGGAGGTAGGAGGTAGGAGCAAGCAGATCACATACTTCCTATTTTTGCCCTCTCCTTACCAGAAGCCATAAAGTCCAGCCCAGAGGTAATAGGAGATTCAATATCATTTAATGCAATAGGAACAGGAGTAGGCTATCTAACAGTGGCGACACGGTGGCGACTGACTGTGTGGAGTTTGCACGTTCTCCCCGTGTCTGCGTGGGTTTCCTCCGGGTGCTCCGGTTTCCTCCCACAGTCCAAAGATGTGCAGGTCAGGTGAATTGGCCATGCTAAATTGCCCGTAATGTTAGGTAAGGAGTAAATGTAGGGGCATGGGTGGGTTGCGCTTCGGAGGGGCGGTGTGGACTTGTTGGGCCGAAGGGCCTGTTTCCAACTGTAAGTAATCTAATCTAATCTAACCCCTCAAGCCTGTTCTGCCATTCAATAATATCACGGCTGATCTTTTTTGTACAATCAGTCCCACTTTCCTGCCTGATCACATAACTTTTAATTCCTTTGCCATTTAGAAATCTATCTTTCCCTTAAAAACATTCAACAGGGTAGCCTCAACTGCTTCACTGGGCAGGGAATACCACAGATTCACAAACCTTTGGGAGAAGAAGTTCCTCTTCGGCTCACTCCTGAATCCACTCCCCTTTATTTTGAGGCTATAGCCCCAAGTCCTCGTAGTCCTCAATGGTTTTATCAAAAGGGAAGCTTCAGCAAAATGTTACTCAACAATGCTCAGTTTGTGTTCTGTCAAGATCATTTGACCCCAGGACTCACTGCAGCTTCTATCTGAATGTAATTCCAATATTCCATTACAAAAGCAAGTTTAGATTTTGACCAAGAGAAAATGCTAAATTCACAAAACTTCAACATTTCACACGAGCCTGATGTTTAACAAGTTTCATCATGAATGTAAAGCAGATATTCTTTTGGAAAGCCACCAAAATTCACTGCTTCCACAAAATTCATCCTCAGAATTTCAACCTTGATGCTTCTTGGTCAATATTCAAACAACAAAATTAAGATCTAGAGTGTGAAATGTTAACTTAATCTATGCCTGTTTGCCATGAAAACACTAACTCTGAAGCTTTAACTGTCTGGGTGTATCCAATCCCTTTAAATAGTAGTAATTGGAAAGATTACTCACTCAAGATGTCCCCAACCGAGCTCAGGAAGATACGGAAGTTTCTTGATGCGAATAATGCTGTCATAGACAGAGGGCTGCAGACTTTGGGAAACAGCATTGGCCAGAATGACTGCTATCATCACTGGAAGGATGTGGGAGATCTGGCCTGTGAGCTCAAAAACAATCACGGAGGTGGAAATCGTGTGGGTCACTGCACCTGCCAGCGCTGCAGCCCCTGCAGAGAGAAACAAGGAATTAAGCAGCTGGCAGAAATGTTCCAACTCATTTTGACATAAACTGTGCTTTGTCTATTTTTCTGTGGCAGCCAAAAATAATTATGGCAGACATAAAAAAACCTCACCTACAACAGCGTATCCACCTGGCACAATACGATAAATACTACCATCTGCGTGGATGCCATCAGGAAACCAAGCTGCCATGCTTTCTCCAACAAGGCGACCAAATGCAGCCCCTGAAAGGGAAGCCAATACAAAAAAAGATGATGTGAGACAAACCGTCACTGTTCACAGACAGAAACATGTGCACAGTTGTTCAAATCAAACATCACAGAAACAGTTGCCTGATTATTGCGATCACTCCTTGAATATTTTCACTGTGTTGTTACACATTGCAACCATAATAAGACTTCCCACTGTGGTTAATCAGAATTCTGATCTAAATCAGGTCTGTTGGACCTTGCTGCTACCGATAAATTCTTACGCTCTTCACAGGAATCTAGCAACATTTTGTTGACAAAATGTTACACATCCAACCTTCTATATTAGAAAATATTAAACTATTTTAGAAAAACTACCTAGACCATTGGCAGTGTGATCGATCACTTGTTAAATGGTAATGCAGGGTCAAAAGACCAGTGAAGTTATTTTTTTAAGAAGCTGATTCAGTTGAGTGTATTTGGAAACCTTTCTTGTGAACGCACCAATGTTCAACTAGAACAAACTTTTCCTGGAAAGTGTGCATGTACCTGGAAACCCCCTCAGAATGCATTCTTCATATGGGTGATCCAAATCCAAGCTGGACTCACTTCAATTTTCCACTGTTTCTTCCCTTGTTTATTAACTAAACTTGTGCTTTCTCACTCAATTAGTTTATGCTTTTGTGTCAATAATTAGTTTTGCTTCAGTAATTTTTAAAATTAAAAATGGCATTGATTAATTTTATACTATCTTGGTGCCAGGTCCACAATGAACACTTGCATGCTGTCATTTTTAATTAAAGGCAATTGCTATGTTCCGTAGATTAAAAATGATCAGAGTGCAACCACGAACAGTAAGAACGAGAAAACAATCAAAGACAATAAGAAATCGTGAGGTCAACAGTTTGTGAAAAAAGGTGTAAAATCATCCTCAAATCAACATAGATGTGGGGTTATAGGGTTAACATTGAGAAAGCAATCATGGACACACCTGAGGTAGGTCAGATGAACCATTAAAGCAATGGCATGAGAAACAATGAAATCACTAAGTCTAACACTCGTTCTGAGTACTTAGCAATATTCGTCACATCATATTTCCACTGGAAGCTGGATCAAATACATTTGTTATGGACTAGGCCAGACCACTCAAAACATTCTTAAGCAGGCAACCCAGACCATAACATTGCAATTTGTTTCGGTAAATGTACAGTGAAAATTACCCTGAGTAAGTTAGCTAGGGTGACGACCAGGTTTTAAAACAGACAAAAATATTATTCACAAAATTATACAATGAAACACAAAGAACAGAATAAAGAACCCCTACAGAACTCAGTCTGTCCAAACTAGACTTAATTATGCTGTTCCAATTACACAAAACAGTACCAATAAACGAACCCCCTCAAAAAACAGTAAAATGGAACAAATGCTTACAGGTCAAAGTTAGAAAGGCAGAAGGAGAGAGAGTCTAGTATCCTGTTTCCACACAGCTGAACTCCTAACTTGTTCTGGACTGAACTGTTTAGCTAGAGAGCTGACCACTTCTCTTTCATTATACAGGTTACTTCTAAAACATGACCACTTCAGCCTGAAGACTCATCTGTTTACATATAAAATAAAGGGCCTCTCAAAATCCTTTATCATCTCTGTACCAAACTCATCACCTTGGAGCCAGGAGAGTTTTATGTCATCTCTGAAAAAAATCAAGGACACAGTATCCTTGAGAAAAGGAACAGCTTTTAGAAAAAAGGGACCAGCTTTGTGACACATTATAGAAAAATGCTCAATCAAATCTGAAGTCAGGTGTTAAATTACGGACTAGCTTCTTAGAGTACTGTCCAACATTGATTGAATGTAAAAGGAAGAGTGCATGGGTACTTGTTTGAACATGCGTGTCTGCATCTGTGCAAACTCTATGTCCACATTCCCTGAATCTGAGAGAGAAATAGTATAAGACCACATTCAGGAAGTCAGCTTCACAACTTGCACATCACACTAGATGTGATGTAGCTGGAATTTGCAAAATGCAGTTGAAAATGATTTGTGATGTTAGGATGAGATGGTCAACACATCACTAACTATTCCCTTTTTCTAATATATAGACTTTTAAATGCTGTAAGCGGGATATCTTTTGACTTCTAAATTTCCACTCATTTGTCTCTCAGACCTTGGTGGCATAATAACATAAGAATTAGCACTGCTGCATAATGGCTTTAGCTGTTTACAAATCTTCTAAAAAAAATTTAAACAGATCTAAGAGACCAGAAGTAAGACCTTAAAGTATGTAGAGATAAGAAAACTGTATGAAATCTGAATACCTGAAAGGAGGAAGCGGAGGATAAAAATTATTTTTTCTCGAATTATAGTGCATTCTCAAAGAATGTGAGTTGTCTTATAAGTGTTAAAGCATAAACAGATTTGCAAATGTCGAATTTTCTAGTTTTTAATTTTTCTTCAGTATTGAAGGTAGTAAAAGTACAAACGGGCCTGATTCAAATTATCTGAACACAAGTAATATCACAGCAATCTTGAAATGAAACTTAGTATCACCAGTGTAGTGGTCGTAACTGTGAAAATCTAACTATCTGCAAGCTTTGCAATATATACTTGACACAAACTATAAACAAGGAATATCTCCAAATGTAAATTAGGAAATATGGCTTACACAATAATTAATTTAGTATGTAAAAGAACACAAACTAGTGATTCAGATACGCTGTATTTAAGGTTGTATATTCGTTCGCTGAGCTGATGTGTTTATCTGCAGACATTTCATTGCCTCACTCGGTGACATCATCAGTGCATCACAGAGAGGTGACGAAATGCCTGGCAAATGAATCTGCATCCTTATCCATAACCTGAACTACAAATCTTTTCAAAAACTGGAAGCACTGTATTTAAATCTGCAGAACCTAAACAAACAGCGAGAAAAATCATCCTTGGGTTGTGGCCAGCATTTTATTACCCATTCCTGCTTGCTCTTGAGAAGGTGGTGATGAACTGCCTTCTTGAATTACTGCAGTCCATGTGCTGTAGGTAAACCCATAATACCGTTAAGGAGAGAATTCCAACATTTTGGCCCAGTGACTGTAATTGAACAATGATATTTTCCCCAAGTTCAGTGGCTTGGAAGGGAACTTGCAGGTGATGGCGTTCTCATGTCCTTCTAGATGGAAGTGGTTGTGGGCTTGGAAAATGCTGTCCAATGATCTTTGGAGAATTTCTACAATGCATGTTACTGAGCAGTGTTTGTGGAGAGACTGATTGTTTGTGGAAATGGTGCCAATCAAGTGAGCTATTTTGACCTAGATGATGTCAAGCTTCTTGAGTGTTGTAGGAGCTGTATGTGGGATGTATTCCATCAGAGTCCTGCCTTAGACTATAAGACATAGGAGCAGAATTACACCATCTGGCTCACCAAATCTGCTCCACATTTGATGGCTGATATGTTTCTCAACCCCATTTTCCTGCCTCCTTCCCATAACCCAAACCTTGATTCTCTTACTATTCTTGTGCCCGAGATGGTGAACAGGCTATATGGAGTCAGGATGTGAGTTACTCACTGCAGTACTCCATAGACTCTGACCTGCTCTTGTAGTCATTTGTATTTATATGGTGTGTCCAGTTTAGTTTCTGGTCAATGATACCAAAGATATTGATTTTGGAGAAGTCAGTGGAGATATGCCATTGAATGTCAAAGGGTGGTGATTGGATTATTTCTCATTGGAGATAGTCGTTGCCTGGCATTTCTGCAGCATGGATGTTATGTTAAGGGTGTGTGTAAATATTAGGGCATAATATACATAGGATGTACTGTTAATTAGACATTTAGACTTGATAGAGTTGCTGAAGTTTCAGTTGAAAAGCACTGACAAAACCAGAGGGTATATGGGACCATTGACCTTCTCCATGAGGAAGGAGATATATAGATTGAAAAATAAACAGAGGAAGGAATGAAAAGATATCTGAATTCTATGTCAAATTAACAGATTAAAAAGACAAATAAAGGAAGAGAAAGAAATTTCAAATTAAAGACAAAATAAAAAGTTAAAATCCTAAACTTTGGCATGTTTAAAATCTCCAGTGATAATTACTACTTGAAGAAATGAGACTTTTTTTTCACTTTCTGAACCATAATGTACTACTGAGTAAGTACTATTGATAGCACTGTTAAAGACATCTGCAATCACTCTTCAGATGAATGAGTGTAGACTGATGGGTGGTAATTGGCTGGGTTGGATTTCCTGCTTTTTATGCACAGGACGTAACCAGGCAATTTTCCACATTATCAGATAGATGCCAATTTTGCAGCCTTAGTGGGCCAACTTGGCCCCAGCACTGGTTCTGGTGCATGTCTTCAGGGCTATTACCAGAATAAAGTTGAGGCCCACAGACTTTTCACCATCCATGCCTTCAGCTATTCACATGACGTAAACTGTATTGCTAAAGAGTAGCATCTATAGTGCTGGTGGCCTCAGGAAGAGACCAAAATGACCATCCACTCGACAATTCTGGCTGAAAGTGAATCTTATACTTCAGCGTTGTCCTTTGTGCCAGCCTCCGCCATCACTGAGAATGGGGTTATTTATGAAATCTCAATCCCCCTGTTCATGGTTTAATTGCTCATCATTCAATGTTGCATTTGGCAGTATTAGAGATCTTAGTTCAGATCCTTTGGTTGTGGAGTTACTTAGCAATGTTCATCACATCATATTTCCACTGTCTGAATTAAAGTAGTCACATGTTGTAGCTTCACCAGGTTGATACCTGTTTTTGTTTTTAGGTATGCTTGGTGCTGTTCCTGGTATGCCCCTACACTCTTCATTGGACCAGGATAATCCCCGGACTTGGTAAGACCATAAGAAATAGGAACAGGAGGAACAAGCCATTTGGCCCCTCCAGCTTGCTCAACAATTCAATACCATCATTGTTGACCCGGCCATTCCTCACATCCACTTTCCTGCCCTTTCCCCATAACCCTCGATTACGCTACTGGTCAAGAATCTGCCTTAGCATTAAATATACACAAGCATCTGCCCCCACAACTCTGTGGCAAGGAGTTCCAAAGAACACCCTACCCTCAGAGAAAAAATTCATCCTCATCTCAGTCTTTAATTGGCACCCTTTTATTCTGAAACTTTGCTCTCTGGTCCTATACTTTCTTAAGAAAGGAAAACATACTCTCAACATTTACCCTGTCAAGCCCATTTAAGAATCCTATACATTTCAGGGAGATCGCTTTTCATTCTTCTAAACTCCACTCCCAGCCTGTTCAATCTTTGCACATAAGAAAATGTCTGCATATCAGGGATCATCCTTGCGAACCTATTCTGAACGGCCTCCAATAGAATGATATTGTTCCTTAAATCTGGGGACCAAAACTGCTCACAGTCCTCCAGTTGTAGTCTTATCAGCAACTTGTACAGTTGCAGTAAGATTTCTCTATATTTTTTCTCCAACTCCCTTGAACTAAGGGCCACTATTGCATTAGCCTTCCTGATTACTTACACCATCTGTGTGCTAGCTTTCTGTGATTCATGTACAAATACTCCCAAGTCCTTTTGCAGCTTTCTGTAGTTTCTATTTAAATACAAAAATACTGTTCTTTTGTTCTCCCTTCTAAAATTAACGCTTTGCATTTTCCCACATTATACTCCATTTGCCAATTTTTTGACCACTTTCTTAACCTATCAATATCTCTGTAAACTGTTTGTATCCCTCTTGCAACCTGCCTTTCCCTGCACTTCTGTCATCTACAAATTTGGCTACAGTACATATACTTCCTCTCTCGAAGTCAGTAATATATGCTGTAAACAGTTGTGGTCACAGCACTGATCCTCGTAGAACCCTGTTATTTTCAGTTGCCAACCTGAAAAAAACCCCCATATTCTAACTCACTGTTTCCTGCTCATTAGCCAATTCTCTGTCCATACCAATATACTGCCTCCAATATCACAGGCTCTTATTTTATGACTTAACCTTTTGGAGAGGTACCTTGTCAATGCCGTCTGGAAATCTAAATATAACACATCCACTGGCACCCCTCTTTGCACTCTGGCTGAGACTTCCTCAAAAAACTAAGTCAGACACGATTTTCCTCTCAACCATGATTGCTCTACTTGGTTAGATTATGATTACCCAAATGTTCTGTTTTTACTTCCCTAATAATCAACTTAAGTATATTTCTGACAATAGATGTTAGATTAATCAGCATAAAAGGATCACCATGAAGGAGGAAAAGGGATGGGGATGTAAGGCAGAAATTCAGGGGGCCAGGGTGGAAGCTTAGAGCTAGAACAAACAGAGTTGTTATCTCTGGTTTATTACCTGTGCCACCTGCTAGCGAGGCAAGCAACAGTTGTTATCTCTGGTTTATTACCTGTGCCACCTGCTAGCGAGGCAAGCAACAGGGAGAGAGCAGTTGAACATGTGGCTACAGGGATGGTGTAGGAGGGAGGGATTCAGATACCTTGATAATTGGAGCTCATTCTGGGGTAGGTGGGACCTCTACAAATGGTATGGTCTACATCTGAACCAGAGGGGTATCAATATCCTGGGGGGAAATTTGCTAATGTTCTTCAGGAGGGTTTAAGCTAATTCAGCAGGGGGATGGAAACCTGAATTATAGCTCCAGTATACAGGAGGTTGACAGTAGTGAGGTCATGAACAAGATCTCAAGGTCACAAGACTGTACCAGC